>NC_048570.1:7388522-7423522 GCF_013265735.2 Oncorhynchus mykiss
TGGTAGACGACTAGTGATGGCCAAGACGTGATGATGATGAGAGGGAGGAAGATGGAGGGAGGAATAGAGGGAGGCAGAGAGAGGGAGGGAGGGAGGGAGGTGTTCAGCTCAAAAGAGATCAGCAGTGTTGATAATGGTACTAGCAGCAGTGGGGTGAGATAGACAGCAATAGAGAGAGAGAGACGTCACCTCTCCTATACAGGGGACTGTGTGTGACACCACCTCTCCCTCGCTAACCCTATCCCTCTACTCCCCTCTCCCACTCCTCTCTTCCCCTCTCCCTCTCTTCCTCTCTCCCTCTCTTCCCCTCCATCTCTTCCCCTCTCCCTCTCTTCCTCTCCTCCCCTCTCCCTATCATTTTCTTCCCTTCTCCCCCTCCTCTCTTCCCATCTCCTCTCTTCCTCTCTTCCCCTCAACTTCTCTTCCACTCTCCCTCTCCCTGTCTTCCCCTCTCCCTCTCTTCCCCATCAGCATAGATTTGAGGGAATAGATAGGGCCTGCCCCCCCCCCCCTGTTAGGTATTAATAATATATTCTATTTGACATAGATCCTTTTATCTCCACAGCCCCATGGAGAATGACATTGTACGGAGATCATTTGTTTCATTCACCAGCATTAGTCTGAACACTCACCTGTGTGATGAGGGAGAGGAGCCAGTTTGGGCCACAACACTCCATTCATCCCAAACGGCATCCGATTGACCTGGTCAAACGCAGTGCACTATAAAGGGAAAGGGTGCCATTTTGTGCCACAACGCTCTTTCTATAAGACAGCATTATATGGTGGTACTGCTTGGAGGAATGCTATTTTCATTGTTTGATCAGAGTCACTTGGTAGTTCAGTGTATAGGGAGGAGGCTGTCTCTCAGTGTACTGTATGCAGCGGTATAGACACAGTAGAGACCTATGACTCTGAATATTTGTATAAAGATGTGCAGGGCGCTCAACCAGCTGGAGGCGAGGTGCAATTAAAATTAAAATAAAATGTATTTTCATTGAAAAGGATAACAATTAAAAAAACGAATTGTTTAATTCAAATTAAAGGATTAATGATTCGGCCATCAATAGCCTTTATCAGAACCTGTGTGAAAATGGCGCCGACCGAGAGGGCTGCCTTGCTTCTTGCTCTTAGGAAGCTTTGCAGTATTTTTTTTATTTTTATGTATTATTTTCTTACATTGTTAGCCCAGAGATGTTTTTGTGTCATTACATACAGCCTGGAAGAACTATTGGTTATCAGAGTGGCGGTAACACACCAGCACTAACAACATCACGACCAGGAATACGACTTTCCCGAAGCAGATCCTTTGTTTGAACCCCCCAGGGCAATTGAACTGATTCCAGAAGCCGATCCAAAACAACAACGGGGAAGGAGAGGTACTCGGAGTAGTCTTATAGTCCGATTTAGGAGGCGCAGACACCACCCACATCTTCCGATTATATTACCCTCTAATATTCTGTCTCCGGATAATAAAGTTGACAAGCTCAGGGCTCTCTTTCCAGAGAGACATCAGAGATTGCAACGTACTCTGCTTCACAGAAACACGGCTCTCTCGGGATATACTGTCCGAATCGATTCAGCCAGCACGGATTCTCAGTTCATTGCACAGACAGGAATAAAGAACTCTGGGAAGAAGTGCGGGGGTGTATCTTTCATGATTAACGACTCATAATGTAATTGTGTTACCATACAGGAACTCAAGTCCTTTTCTTCACTCAAGCTGATACCACGACAGCCTTCAAAGAACTACACTGGACTTTATGCAAACTGGAAACCACATATCCTGAGGCTGAATTTATTGTAGCTGGGAATTTAAAAAAAAGCTAATTTGAGAAAAAGAATACCGAAGTTCTATCAACATATGGAATGTAGTACTTGCGCTGCCAGAACACTCGACCACTGTTACTCCAACTTCCGGGCCTAAAAGGCCCTCCCCCGCCCTCCTTTCGACAAATCTGACCACGACTCCATTTTGTTCCTCCCTTCCTATAGGCAGAAAACTCAAAACAGGAAGTACCCGTGCTAAGGACTATTCTACACTGGTCTAACCAATCGGAATCCACTCTTCAAGATTGTTTTGATCATGCGGACTGGGATATGTTCTGGGGAGCTTCTGAGAATAACATTGACGAATACACTGATTCAGTGACTGAGTTTATCAGGAAGTGTATAGGAGATGTTGTACCAACTGTGACAATTGAAACCTACCCTAACCAGAAACCGTGGATAGATGGCAGCATTTGCGCAAAACTGAAAGTGCGAACCACTGCATTTAACCATGGCAAAGTGACTGGGAACATGTCAGAATACAAACAGTGTAGTTAGTCCCTCCGTAAAGCAATCAAACAGGCAAAACTTCAGTATGGAGACAAAGTGGAGTCGCAATTCAACAGCTCAGACACGAGACGTATGTGGCAGGGTCTACAGTCAATCAAGGACCACAAAAGGAAAATCAGCCACATCGCAGACACGGACGTGTTGCTTCCAGACAAACTAAACACCTTCTTTGCCCGCTTTGAGGATAACACAGTGCCACCGACGCAGCCCGCTACTAAGGACTGTGGGCTCTCCTTCACCTTGGCCAATGTGAGTAAGACATTTAAGCGTGTTAAACCTAGCAAGGCTGCTGGCCCAGACGGCATCCCTAGCCACGTCCTTAGAGCATGCGCAGATCAGCTGGCCAGTGTGTTTACGGACATATTCAATCTCTCCCTATCCCAGTCTGCTGTCCCCACATGCTTCAAGATGGCCTCCATTGTTCCTGTACCCATTAAAGCAAAGGTAACTAAACTAAATTACTACCTACATGTACACACTACCTCAACTAACTTATGAGCCCCCAATCATTGTTATGAGCCCCCAAACATTTCACTGTAGGGCCTGTTGTATTCGGCGAATGTGACTAATACAATTTGATTTGATTTGAAGTGCTTTGTGAGACTAGTCAAGGATCATATCACCTCTACCTTACCTGTCACCCTAGCTGGACACACTTCAATTTGCTTACCGCCCCAATTGACCCACAGACGATGCAATCGTCGTCACATTGCACACTACCCTATTCCATCTAGACAGGAGGAATACATATGTAAGAATGCTGTTCATTGACTACTGCTCAGCATTCAACACCATAGTATCCTCCAAGCTCATCATTAAGCTCGATGCCCTGGGACTGAACCCTGCCCTGTGCAACTGGTTCCTGGACTTCCTGATGGTCCGCCCTTAGGTGGTGAAAGGTAGGAAACAACACCACTTTGCTGATCCTCAACACTGTGGCCCCACAAGGGTGCGTGCTCAGTAACCTCTTTTACTCCCTGTTCACCCATGACGGTGTGGCCAAGCACGCCTCCAACTTAATTTGCAGACAACACAACAATAGTAGGCTTGATTACAAACAATGACGAGACAGCCTACAGGGAGGAGGTGAGGGCTCAGGGAGTGTGGTGCCAGGAAAATAACCTCTCACTCAACGTCAACAAAACAAAGGAGATGATCGTGGACTTCAGGAAACACGGAGCACGCCGCTATCCACATCGACAGGACCGTAGTGGAGAAGGTGGAAGCTTCATGTTCCTTGGCATACACATCACGGACAAACTGAAATGGTCCACCCACACAGACAGTGTGGTGAAGAAGGCGCAACAGCACCTCTTCAACCTCAAGAGGCTGAAGAAATTTGGCTTGGCACCTAAAACCCTAACAAACTTTTACAGATGCACAATGGAGAGCATTCTGTTGGGCTGTATCTCCGCCTGGTACGGTAGCTACACGGCCCGCAACCGCAGGGCTCTCCAGAGGGTGGTGCGGCCAGGCCATCACATCACTGAGGGCAAATCCCTGCCCTCCAGGACACCTACAGCCACCGATGTCACAGAAAGGCCAAAAAGATCATCAAGGACAACAACCACCGAGTCACTGCCTGTTCACCCAGAAGGCGTGGTCAGTACAGGTGTATCAAAGCTGGGACTGAGAAACTGAAAAACTGCTTCTATCTCAAAGCCATCAGACTGTTATATAGCCATCACTAGCACATTAGAGGCTGCTGCCTATATACATAGACTTGAAATCACTGGCCACTTTAATAAATTGATCACTAGTCACTTTAACTCTGTCTACATATCTTGCAATCCCCATCTCATATGTATATACTGTTCTACTGTATCTTAATCTATGCCGCTCTGACATTGCTTGTCCATATACTTTTCTATTCCTAATTCTATTCCTTTATTAAATGTGTGTGTATTGGGTATATTTTGTATAATTGTTAGATATTACTTGTTAGATGTTACTGCACTGTGGGAGCTAGAAACACAAGCATTTCACTACACTCGAAATAACATCTGCTCAACACGTGTATGTGACCAATAACATCTGCTCAACACGTGTATGTTATCAATAACATCTGCTCAACACGTGTATGTGATCAATAACATCTGCTCAACACGTGTATGTGATCAATAACATCTGCTCAACACGTGTATGTGATCAATAACATCTGCTCAACACGTGTATGTGATCAATAACATCTGCTCAACACGTGTATGTGATCAATAACATCTGCTCAACACGTGTATGTGATCAATAACATCTGCTCAACACGTGTATGTGATCAATAACATCTGCTCAACACGTGTATGTGATCAATAACATCTGCTCAACACGTGTATGTGATCAATAACATCTGCTCAACACGTGTATGTGATCAATAACATCTGCTCAACACGTGTATGTGATCAATAACATCTGCTCAACACGTGTATGTGATCAATAACATCTGCTAAACACGTGTATGTGATCAATAACATCTGCTGAACATGTGTATGTGATCAATAACATCTGCTCAACACGTGTATGTGATCAATAACATCTGCTCAACACGTGTATGTGATCAATAACATCTGCTCAACACGTGTATGTGATCAATAACATCTGCTAAACACGTGTATGTGATCAATAACATCTGCTGAACATGTGTATGTGATCAATAACATCTGCTCAACACGTGTATGTGATCAATAACATCTGCTCAACACGTGTATGTGATCAATAACATCTGCTCAACACGTGTATGTGATCAATAACATCTGCTCAACACGTGTATGTGATCAATAACATCTGCTCAACACGTGTATGTGATCAATAACATCTGCTCAACACGTGTATGTGATCAATAACATCTGCTCAACACGTGTATGTGACCAATAACATCTGCTGAACACGTGTACGTGATCAATAACATCTGCTCAACACGTGTATGTGACCAATACAAATGTGATCTCTTGTAATGGTTCATGCCTCTACAGTGCATTCAGAAAGTATTCAGACCCTTTGGCTTGTTCCACATTTTGTTATGTTACAGCCTAATTCTAAAATATTATTTAATCATTTTTTGCCTCATTAATCTACACACAATACCCCGTAATGAAAAAGTGAAAAGAGGTTTTTAGAGGTTTTTTTTATCAGAACCTTTGCTATGAGAGTCAGGCACAGAACTGGGGAAGGGTACCAAAACATTTCCCCAACATTGAAGTTCCACAAGAACACAGTGGCCTCCATCATTCTTAAATGTAAGAAGTTTGGAACCACCAATACTCTTCCTAGAGCTGGCCAAACTGAGCAATCGGTGGAGAAAGGCCTTGGTCAGGGAGGTGACCAAGAACCCGATGGTCACTCTGATAGAGCTACAGAGTTCCTCGGTGGAGATGGGAGAACCTTCCAGAAGGACAACCATCTCTGCAGCACTCCACAAAGCAGGCCTTTATGGTAGAGTGGCCAGATGGAAGCCACTCCTCAGTGAAAGGCCCATGACAGCCCACTTGGAGTTTGCCAAAAGGCACCTAAAGACTCTCAGGCCATGAGAAACAAGATTCTTTGGTTTGAAGAAAACAAGATTGAACTCTTTGGCCTGAATGCCAATCGTCACGTCTGGAGGAAACCTGGCACCATCCCTACAGTGAAGCATTGTTTTTGTTTTGCAAAAATAAAAAATAAAAATAGTTTTTATTTAGTCATTATTGGGTATTATGTGTAACAAAATGTGGGAAAAGTCGGGGTCTGATTCCTTTTCGAATGCACTGTATATTTGCATCAAATACAGTTTCTCTTGTATAGGTGATAGATGCCAAATGGAATAATCAGATTAAATAAAGATTTGATCACTTTTCACTTGGCTGATATTTGAAATGTTCCATGTTTGATTCTGGTCGGTATCTCTCAGTATTCTGGTCAGTATCTCTCAGTATTCTGGTCGGTATCTCTCAGTATTCTGGTCAGTATCTCTCATTATTCTGGTCAGTATCTCTCAGTATTCTGGTCGGTATCTCTCAGTATTCTGGTCAGTATCTCTCAGTATTCTGGTCGGTATCTCTCAGTATTCTGGTCGGTATCTCTCAGTATTCTGGTCAGTATCTCTCAGTATTCTGGTCAGTATCTCTCAGTATTCTGGTCGGTATCTCTCAGTATTCTGGTCAGTATCTCTCAGTATTCTGGTCAGTATCTCTTATTATTCTGGTCAGTATCTCTCAGTATTCTGGTCGGTAATCTCTCAGTATTCTGGTCAGTAACGCTCATTATTCCTTGAATGGTTAAAATAGTATTTTTGTCTCAACAAGTGATTTACCATGGCAACCATGTTACATTACTATGGAAACTCAACCTTGCTTTGGTGGCATCGCCATAGGTGGTGTGTGAGTATGCAAAGGTTTGGTTTTCTGATAAATCAAATCAAATCAAATTGTATTTGTCACGCGCTAAATACAACAGGTGTCGACCTAAGAGTTAAATGCTTACTTACAAGTCCTTAACCAACAATGCAGTTTTAATAATAAGTATTTACTAAAATTAACTGAAGTAAGAAAGAAATAGTTAAAAATTTAAATTGGAAATAAGAAATAATTAAGGAGCAACAATAAAATAACAGTAACGAGGCTATATACAGGGGGTACCGGTACAGAGTCAATGTGGAGGCTATATACAGGGGGTACCGGTACAGAGTCAATGTGGAGGCTATATACAGGGTGTTACGGTACAGAGTCAATGTGGAGGCTATATACAGGGGGTACCGGTACAGAGTCAATGTGGAGGCTATATACAGGGGGTACCGGTACAGAGTCAATGTGGAGGCTATATACAGGGTGTTACGGTACAGAGTCAATGTGGAGGCTATATACAGGGTGTTACGGTACAGAGTCAATGTGGAGGCTATATACAGGGTTACTGGTACAGAGTCAATGTGGAGGCTATATACAGGGGGTACCGGTACAGAGTCAATGTGGAGGCTATATACAGGGTGTTACGGTACAGAGTCAATGTGGAGGCTATATACAGGGGGTACCGGTACAGAGTCAGTGTGGAGGCTATATACAGGGGGTACCGGTACAGAGTCAATGTGGAGGCTATATACAGGGGGTACCGGTACAGAGTCAATGTGGAGGCTATATACAGGGTGTTACGGTACAGAGTCAATGTGGAGGCTATATACAGGGGGTACCGGTACAGAGTCAATGTGGAGGCTATATACAGGGGTACCGGTACAGAGTCAGTGTGGAGGCTATATACAGGGGGTACCGGTACAGAGTCAATGTGGAGGCTATATACAGGGGGTACCGGTACAGAGTCAATGTGTGGGGGATGCAACCAGTGATGCAACCAGTGGTGCAGCTGTAGAACTTTTTGAGGATCTGGGGGATCTGGGGACCCAAATCAAATCGTCTCCTGAGGGGGAATAGGGGTTGTCGTGCCCTCTTCATGACTGTCTTGGTATGTCTGGACCACGTTAGTTTTTGGTGATTTGGACACCAAGGAAATTGAAGCTCTCGACCTGGGGCGTGCTCGGTCCTCCTTTTTCTGTATTCCACAATCATCTCCTTTGTCTTGATCACGTTAAGGGAGAGGTTGTTATCCTGGCACCACATGGCCAGGTCTCTGACCTCCTCCCTATAGGCTGTCTCGTTGTTGTCGGTGATCAGGCCTACCACTGTTGTGTCATCGGGAAATGTAATGATGGTGTTGGAGTCGTGCTTGGCCATTCAGTCATGGGTGAGTACAAGAAGGGACTGAGCACGCACCCCTGAGGGGCCCCCGTGTTGAGGATCAGTGTGGTAGATGTGTTGTTACCTACCCTTACCACCTGGGGGTGCCCCATCAGGAAGTCCAGGATCCAGTTGCAGAGGGAGGTGTTTAGTCACATAGTAGTCCCAGAGCATAGTGATGAGCTTTGATGGTACTATGGTGTTGAACGCTGAGCTGTAGTCAATGAATTGCATTCTCACGTAGGTGTTCCTTTTGTCCAGGTGGGAAAGGGCAGCGTGGAGTGCAACAGAGATTGCATCAGCTGTGAATCTGTTGGGGCGGTATGCAAATTGGAGTGGGTTTAGGGTTTCTGGGATAATGGTGTTGATGTGAGCCATGACCAGCCTTTCAAAGCAATTTATGGCTACAGACGTGAGTGCTACGGGTCGGTAGTCATTTAGGTAGGTTACCTTGGTGTTCTTGGGCACAGGGACTATTGTGGTCTGCTTGAAACATGGTGGTATTACAGCCTCGGTCTGTGACAGGTTGCCAGTTGGTCAGCGCATGCTCAGAGACACCAAAACAAAAACAAACAAATAAATTCCATTCTAAAGCAGCGTTGGACAAAAAGGTAGCCAGTCTATCTTGTTCTAGTCATGAAAAAAGACATGAGCTGTGTTCGAATACCCATACTAACATACTGTATACTAGATACTTAGTGTATAGTATGTAGTATATCCTCATTATTGGTTCATTTTAGTATACTGTAAACAAACGGTATCCTTTCAGTTGAGTTTATTGGCGCCTCGCCTGTCTGCTGGAAGTTGTTGCTGTTGCTATGCAACTTCTTGCTAGCTTGTTAGCATAGCTAAAAAAATTACTAGCTAGACATCTTACAACTTCATTAACAATGCACAGCACCTGTACCACCTAGCTAAGCTAAGAATGACGTGAAGAATCAAGTCAATACACATTGGGTAGTTAGTTAGATAGCATATATAGTTAATATACTGGCAAGTTCGATTGTATTAGTAGCCAACTAACGTTAGGTAGCTAGCTAACATACCAGTGCATACAAGCAACTGCCGTAATTATATGTTATGGGGTTCATAAGGCTAGCGCAGCTAACAAATTGTCAGCCATCATAAAGTGTAATGTAAGTTATTACATTGCTTAACAATCTCTTAAAATGTGTTATAATTTGTTAAAGCAATGAATTTGTATCCGCTCTCATCAGACTTCGGACGCATATTTTCCGGCATTTTCTTCAAATCTGAAAATGCTGTGAAGCCACACCCATTTTCTGAAGAATTGCATTATGGGCCCTAAAAGCACGGAAATACTGTCCACTGTGTGTGTATACTTCATATTTTTGCAAATGTAATTTGCCATCCGGGAACTTTTGGCATACTATCTATATCCATACTATCACCAATACGCATACTACATACTCAATTTACTTCACAAATAGTATGGTTAGTGTGGTTAGTATGAGTAGTCAAACACAGCTACATTCTATATTTTTCTACAAAGAATGTGTTCTAACAAGTGAGCCCTCTCCTGCTGTGACATGCATTTCCACGGGGAACACAACACACTGTGGTTTACAAGAACCTTTCAGAGAAAAAAAACAATACCAAACAAAACAAAAATCAATTGAGTTTTCATACAGAAAAGGAGGACGAGAACAAAACAAAACAAAAAGTGTGAGTCAAGCCTTCCCATTCTCCGCCCGCCAGTTATGCAAATCCAAAAAGCAGATTACAATCGCTGGTTGCTGTGGCAACGTCTGGTATCAAAATTGGGATTGGGAGTGAGTGGTTAAGTTAATCAAGTTGTGAGAAATGATAGAGGAGGCATGAGTAGGAGGGAAGACGGTGATTTACTTTCTGTCCTTTGTCAACCTTTCCCTTATTTGATCAAGGAAGGTAGTATTTAAATCAGAGTACACACTCCCACTACTACCGGCACTGCATAGAGTTAGTCTGGCAAATACCTGAACTCCTGGGCTGCATCTTAATACTCTTCTCTTCCTCTCCTCTCTTTCTCTCATCTCTTCATCTCCTTCCCTTCTCTCTTCTCTTCCTCTCCTTTCCTTCTCTCTTCTCTTCCTCTCCTCTCCTCTCCTTCTCTCTTCTCTTCTCTTCCTCTCTTCTCTCTTCTCTCCCTCTCCTCTCCTCTCCTCTCCTCTCCTCTCCTCTCCTCTCCTCTCCTCTTCTCTTCTCTTCTCTTCTCTTCTCTTCTCTCCTCCTCTCCTCCTCTCCTCTCCTCTCCTCTCCTCTCCTCTCCTCTCCTCTCCTCTCCTCTCCTCTCCTCTCCTCTCCTCTCCTCTCCTCTCCTCTCCTCTCCTACTCTCTTTTCTTTCTCTCTTCTCCTCTCCTTCTCTCTCCATATCTTATCCTTTCCCTCATCTACACTGACAGGAACTTAAAAACTTCTTATGGCTGGGGGCTGTATTGAGTAGCTTCGATGAATAAGGTGCCCAGAGGTGTCCAGAGTAAACTGCCTGCTACTCAGTCCCAGTTGCTAATATATGCATATTAGTATATTTGTATAGAAAACACTCTGACGTTTCTAGAACTGTTTGAATGATGTCTGTGAGTATAACAGAACTCATATGGCAGGCAAAAACCTGAGAAAAAATCCAACCAGGAAGTGGGAAATCTGAGGTTGGTCATTTTTCAACTTATTCCCTATTGAAGATACAGTGGGATATTGGTCATGTTGCACTTCCTAATGCTTCCACCAGATATCAACAGTCTTTAGAACCTTGTTTGATACTTCTACTGTGAAGTGGGGGCAAATGAGAGGGGAATGAGTCAGAGGACGCTTGTTCACGTGAGAGCGAGCTCTGTTCCATTGCATTTGTACAGACAAAGGAATTCTCCTGTTGGAACATTATTGAAGATTTATGTTAAAAACATCCTAAAGATTGATTCTATACTTTTTGACATGTTTCTACGGACTGTAACATAACTTTTTTACTTTTCATCTTCTCCTAGTGAACGGGCGTCATGAATTTTGATTTGTGAACTGAACGCGCTAACAAAAGGAGGTATTTGGACATAAATTATGGACATTATCGAACAAAACAAACATTTATTGCGGAACTGGGATTCCTGGGAGTGTATTCTGATGAAGATAATCAAAGGTAAGTCAATATTTATAATGTTATTTCTGACTTCTGTTGACTGCACAATATGGCGGATATCTGTTTGGCTGTTCTGGTTTTCTGAGCGCCGTACTCAGATTATTGCATGGTGTGCTTTTTCCGTAAAGCTTTTTTGAAATCTGACACAGCGGTTGCATTAAGGAGAAGTGTATCTAAAGTTCCATGTAAAACACTTGTATTTTCATCAACATTTATGATGAGTATTTCTTTAAATTGATGTGGCTCTCTGCAAAATCACCGGATGTTTTTGGAACTACTGAAAATAACGCTCCAATGTATACTGAGATTTTTTTATATAAATATGAACTTTATCGAACAAAACATACATGTGTTGTGTAACATGAAGTCCTTTGAGTGTCATCTGATGAAGATCATCAAAGGTTAGTGATTAATTTTATCTCTAGTTCTGATTTTTGTGACTCCTCTCTTTGGCTGGAAAAATGGCTGTGTTTTTCTGTGACTTGGCTCTGACCTAACATAATCATTTGTGGTGCTTTCGCCGTAAAGCCTATTTGAAATCGGACACTGAAGTTTTTAATTGAACAGGTAGCATACCAGCAGCAAACCACCCTGCATACCACCCTGCATACCACTGCTGGCTTGCTTCTGATGCTAAGCAGGGTTGGACCTGGTCAGTTCCTGGATGGGAGACCAAATGCTGCTGGAAGTGGTGTTGGAGGGCCAGTAGGAGGCACTCTTTCCTCTGGTCTAAACAAAATATCCCAATGCCCCAGGGCAGTGATTGTGTAGGCTCTCTGAGGTTATTAAAGACCCCATGGTACTTATCGTAAGAGTAGGGGTGTTAACCCCGTTGTCCTGGCTAAATTCTGAATCTGGCCCTCAAACCATCATGGTCACCTAATAATCCCCAGTTTACAATTGGCTCGTTCATCCCCCTCCTCTCCCCTGTAACTATTCCCCAGGCCGTTGCTGCAAACTTACCTGGTAAAATAACGGATAAATAAAGTAAAAGAAAGAAATGCATATTGCTTTCCAGCTGTTATTTTTCCCTAGGATTATTACTAGCTGCCCACAGTGATTAATACCTTCAGACTATTGAGATGCACCCCTAGGATTATTACTAGCGGCCCACAGTGATTAATACCTTCAGACTATTGAGATGCAGCCCTAGGATTATTACTAGCTGCCCACAGTGATTAATACCTTCAGACTATTGAGATGCAGCCCTAGGATTATTACTAGCTGTCCACAGTGATTAATACCTTCAGACTATTGAGATGCAGCCCTAGGATTATTACTAGCTGCCCACAGTGATTGATTCCTTCAGACTATTGAGATGCAGCCCTAGGATTATTACTAGCTGCCCACAGTGATTAATACCTTCAGACTATTGAGATGCACCCCTAGGATTATTACTAGCGGCCCACAGTGATTAATACCTTCAGACTATTGAGATGCAGCCCTAGGATTATTACTAGCTGCCCACAGTGATTAATACCTTCAGACTATTGAGATGCAGCCCTAGGATTATTACTAGCTGCCCACAGTGATTAATACCTTCAGATTATTGAGATGCAGCCCTAGGATTATTACTAGCTGCCCACAGTGATTAATACCTTCAGACTATTGAGATGCAGCCCTAGGATTATTACTAGCTGCCCACAGTGATTAATACCTTCAGACTATTGAGATGCACCCCTAGGATTATTACTAGCTGCCCACAGTGATTAATACCTTCAGACTATTGAGATGCACCCCTAGGATTATTACTAGCTGCTCACAGTGATTAATACCTTCAGACTATTGAGATGCAGCCCTAGGATTATTACTAGCTGCCCACAGTGATTAATACCTTCAGACTATTGAGATGCAGCCCTAGGATTATTACTAGCTGCCCACAGTGATTAATACCTTCAGACTATTGAGATGCAGCCCTAGGATTATTACTAGCTGCCCACAGTGATTAATACCTTCAGACTATTGAGATGCAGCCCTAGGATTATTACTAGCTGCCCACAGTGATTAATACCTTCAGACTATTGAGATGCAGCCCTAGGATTATTACTAGCTGCCCACAGTGATTAATACCTTCAGACTATTGAGATGCAGCCCTAGGATTATTACTAGCTGCCCACAGTGATTAATACCTTCAGACTATTGAGATGCAGCCCTAGGATTATTACTAGCTGCCCACAGTGATTAATACCTTCAGACTATTGAGATGCAGCCCTAGGATTATTACTAGCTGCCCACAGTGATTAATACCTTCAGACTATTGAGATGCAGCCCTAGGATTATTACTAGCTGCCCACAGTGATTAATACCTTCAGACTATTGAGATGCACCCCTAGGATTATTACTAGCTGCTCACAGTGATTAATACCTTCAGACTATTGAGATGCAGCCCTAGGATTATTACTAGCTGCCCACAGTGATTAATACCTTCAGACTATTGAGATGCAGCCCTAGGATTATTACTAGCTGCCCACAGTGATTAATACCTTCAGACTATTGAGATGCACCCCTAGGATTATTACTAGCTGCCCACAGTGATTAATACCTTCAGACTATTGAGATGCAGCCCTAGGATTATTACTAGCTGCCCACAGTGATTAATACCTTCAGACTATTGAGATGCAGCCCTAGGATTATTACTAGCTGCCCACAGTGATTAATACCTTCAGACTATTGAGATGCAGCCCTAGGATTATTACTAGCTGCCCACAGCGATTAATACCTTCAGACTATTGAGATGCACCCCTAGGATTATTACTAGCTGCCCACAGTGCTTAATACCTTCAGACTATTGAGATGCAGCCCTAGGATTATTACTAGCTGCCCACAGTGATTAATACCTTCAGACTATTGAGATGCAGCCCTAGGATTATTACTAGCTGCCCACAGTGATTAATACCTTCAGACTATTGAGATGCAGCCCTAGGATTATTACTAGCTGCCCACAGTGATTAATACCTTCAGACTATTGAGATGCAGCCCTAGGATTATTACTAGCTGCCCACAGTGATTAATACCTTCAGACTATTGAGATGCACCCCTAGGATTATTACTAGCTGCCCACAGTGATTAATACCTTCAGACTATTGAGATGCAGCCCTAGGATTATTACTAGCTGCCCACAGCGATTAATACCTTCAGACTATTGAGATGCACCCCTAGGATTATTACTAGCTGCCCACAGTGATTAATACCTTCAGACTATTGAGATGCAGCCCTAGGATTATTACTAGCTGCCCACAGTGATTGATACCTTCAGGTGCTGACAAACGGACAAAACAAATGCTCTAGTCTAGTTAGGGCACCTTAAGCCTCAACGTCACTGCATTACCACTAGTTTTGTGTGGCTGAAGCATTAAGGGACAGTGTGGGGTGGTTTGTGACAGAACTGGAACAGTGGAAAGCATCCACGCACACGCACACACACACGCACGCACACACGCACACACGCACGCACACACGCACACACGCACACACGCACGCACGCACACGCGCACACGCACACACGCACACACGCACGCACACACGCACTCACGCACGCACGCACACGCGCACGCACACACGCACACACGCACACACGCACGCACACACGCACACGCGCACACGCACACACGCACGCACGCACACACGCACACACGCACGCACGCACACACGCACACACGCACGCACGCACGCACGCACACACGCACACACGCGCACACGCGCACACACACACGCACACACACACGCACGCACGCACACACGCACACACACGCACGCACGCACACAATAAAAAAATAAACAATAAAAGTAGGAACGAATCACCTGGAGAGATTCGATGTGACCTGAAACGCAAATAGTGGTCTGTCTGTTCTGGAGACGGCACAAAAACGAAGTCTAAAATAACACCCTACTTCCTATATAGAGCCCCTTGAGCCCTGGTCAAAAGTTTTGCACTATATAGGGAATAGGGAACAATTTGAGACATATCCAAATACAGCCTGTTCCCAGGAGACTGCTGTTATTAGCATAGCTATTACCTCTGTCTGACTGGAGGGATGGAGGTGGAAGGGAGGAAGAGAGGGGGAGGAAGGGAGAGAGGTGGGGTGGGAGAGAGGTGGAGGGAGAGAAAGAGGTGAAACGAGAGGCAGGGAGATAGAGGAGGAGAGAAAAGGGAAGGTAGTCTGCTCATCCATGCTTGGTCTAATATGACAAACACCTCTCTCTCTCACTCTCTCTCTCTTTCTCTCTCTTTCTCTCACTCTCTAGCTCACTCTTTCGCTCTCTCTCTTGTGCTCTCCGCTGTCTCGCTCTCTCCCGCTCTCACTCGCTCTCTCTCTGTCTGCTCTCTCTCTCTGTCTCTCTCTCTTTCTCTCTCACTCTCGCTCTCTCTCGCTCTCTCTCTGTCTCTCTCTCTCTTGCTCTCACGCTCTCACTCGTGCTCTCTCGCTCTCTCTTGTGCTCTCAAGCTCTCACTCTCATTCTTTCGATCTCTCTTGCTCTCTTACACTCTCACTCTCTCGTGCTCTCTCTCTCGAGCTCTATCTCTCACTCTCTCGCGCTCTATCTCTCACTCTCTCGCGCTCTATCTCTCACTCTCTCGCGCTCTATCTCTCACTCTCTCGCGCTCTATCTCTCACTCTCTCACGCTCTATCTCTCACTCTCTTGTGCTCTCTCTCACTCTCTCGCGCTCTATCTCTCACTCTCTCGCGCTCTATCTCTCACTCTCTCGCGCTCTATCTCTCACTCTCTCGCGCTCGCTCTCTCACGCTCTCGCTCTCATTCTCTCGCTTTCTCACGCTCTCTTACACTTTCTTTCGCTCTCTTGCTCTCTCTCTCGTGCTCTCTCACGCTCTCTCTCACTCTCTCGTGCTCTCTCTCTCTCTCTCGCTCTCTCCGGCTCTCACTCACTCGCTCTCTCTCTGTCTGCTCTCCCTCTGTCTCTCTCTCTCTCTCACTCTCGCTCGCTCTTGCTCTCTCTCTGTCTCTCTCTCTCTTGCTCTCACGCTCTCTCTCTCTCGTGCTCTCTCGCTCTCTCTCGCTCTCTCACGCGCTCTCTCTCGCTCTCTATCTCGCTCTCTCGCTCTCATTCTCTCGCTCTCTCTCGCTTTCTTACGCTCTCTCTCTCGCTCTCTCGTGCTCTCTCTCGCTCTCTCACGCTCTCTATCTCGCTCTCTCGCTCTCATTCTCTCGCTCTCTCTCGCTTTCTTACGCTCTCTCTCTCGCTCTCTCGTGCTCTCTCTCGCGCTCTCTCTCGCTCTCTCACACTCTCTCTTGCGCTCTATCTCTTGCTCTCACTCTCTCGCTTTCTCACGCTCTCTTAGACTCTCTTTCTCACGCTCTCTCTCTCTCTCTCTCTCGATATCTCTCTCTGTCTCTCAATATCTCTCTCTCTCTCTCTTTCTCTCTCTCTCTCTCTCTCTCTCTCGCTCTCTCTCTCTCTCTCTCTCTCTCTCTCTCTCTCCACCTCATTTCGTGGGCAGGGTGCACATAGAATGTCTGCCTACATGGTCTTTCTCAATAGCAAGGCTATGTTCACTGAGTCTTTACATAGCCAAAGCTTTCCTTAATTGTGGGTTCAGTCACAGTGGTCAGGTATTCTGCCACTGTGTACTCTCTGTTTAGGGCCAAATAGCATTCTAGTTTGCCCAGATGTTTTGTTGATTCGTTCCAATGTGTTGAGTAATTGTCTTTTTTTTTCTCTCATGATTTGGTTGGGAATTATTATGTTGCTGTCCTGGGGCTTTGTGGGGTCTGTTTGTGAATAGAGTCCCTGTAACCAGCTGGCTGAGGGGACTCTTCTCCAGGTTCATCTCTGTATGTGAGGGCTTCATTATGGACGGTTTGAGAATTGGTTCCTTTTAGGTGGTTGCAGAATTTAATTGCTATTTTTTCAGATTTAGTGGGAATCATCCGAATTCTCCTCTGCATGCATTATTTGCTGTTGTACTGGGGATATTTTTTGCAGAATTGTGCTTGCAGATTCTCAATTTGGTATTTTAACCATTTAGTGAATTATTGGATGGTCAGCGGACCCCAGACCTCACAGCCACAAAGGGCAATGGGTTCTATAACTGATTAAATTGTTTTTAGCCAGATCCTAATTGGTATGTCGAATTTGATGTTCCTTCTGATGGCGCAGAATGCCCTTCTTGCCATGTCTCTCAGATCATTCAGAGCTTAGTGAAAGTAACCTGTGGTGCTGATGCTCTAGGCCAACGGTGTCTAGGTGGAATTTGTACTTGTGGTCCTGGCAACTGGACCTTTTTTGCAACACCATTTATTTGTTTAGTCTTACTGTGATTTACTGCCAGGGCCCAAGTCTAACAGAATCTGTGCAGAAGATCTAGGTGCTGCTGTAGGCCTTCCTTGGTTGGGGACAGAAGCAGCACCATCTGCAAGCAGTAAACATTAGACTCCAGACTCTAGTAGGGTGAGGCCGGGTGCTGCAGACTGTTCTAGAGCCCTCGCCAATTCATTAATATACATGTTGAATAGGGTGGGGCTCAAGCTGCATCCTTGTCTCACCCCACGGCCCTGAGGAAAGATATTTGTGTTTTTCTTGCCAATTTTAAACACATTTTTTTTTACATGGATTATATAATGTCGGATGTTTTTCCCCCAACACATCTATTTGTATAGCAGACCCTCGTGCCACATCGAGTCTAAGCTTTTTTCAAATCTCCAAAGCATGAGAAGGCTTTGCTTTTCTTTTGTTTGTTTGTCTAATAGTAGTATGCAGGGTGAATACATGACATTGCTCAGGACATTTTTTTTTCACTGAGGAAATTTACGACTCTGCCGTTGATGATAATGCAGAGGATTTTCCCAAGGTTCCTGTTGAAGTAGAATGGTAGTTATTGGGGTCGAATTTGTCTCCACTTTTGTGGATTTTTCTCTCTCCCTTTCTTTCTCTCTGTGACAAATGTACTTGGTCCACATCACTAAATCTCAGAAATAGTGCAGCACATTAAAATAAAATATGTTGAATATCTTTCAGTAGAATATCTGAAGATCGTTCAATAGAATATGTTTGAATTTATACTCTAAAGTCGTTCACAATTTGTGCTGGTTATCATCTCTGACTTTCAATCAGGAACTTATATTGAAACAAAGTTATCAAGATGTCCGACCAATCTAGAGCTTTTTTTTCCTTCTCTCTCCTTGACCTTGGAGGATCGGCTCTCTGTGTGTAATGAAGGAACAGATCCCCCGCCATGTTGCCTGTCTTCCCATCCACATTTTCAAACTGACGTCTCTTCTCCACGATGAGTCTAGATTTGCCTCCATCACTTGCGAGTTCTAGAATGTGAACACATTCTGACCGTTCTGATTGGTCCCAGACACAGATGGGTTGGGCCAGAGTCAAGTTACACAATGACGTTATCAAGTTGAATACTCTTTTTGGTTCAATTTGTTAGAGACAATTCAATTGCTAATGAATTTGTTTTGTACAATGCACCTCATTTTGAAGTTGCACAAACAACTTCTAGGATGTCAGATTCACACTGAATGCATGTAGCGATCAATAGAGTAGAGGAATTAAATTGAGGCTGATTCGTCAGACAACCCACATTGAGCTGTATGTCCCCTCTTAGCCAACATAACACCTGGGAAGCCAAGGTCGAGGAGTACAAGAGAGGAGAGAGTCTATTGTGATGGCTGATAAACTCACCCTGCAGTAGGAGCTTACAATTTACCTACCACTGGGAGAGAGAGAAAGAGAGAGAGAAAGAGAAGAGGGTGAGAGAAGAGAGAGAGAGAAAGAGAGAGATAGAAGAGAGAAAGAGAGAGAGAAGAGAGAGAGAGAGAGAGAGAGAGAGAGAAGAGAGAGAAAGAGAGAGAAGAGAGAGAAAGAGAAAGAGAGAGAAGAGAGGAGAAAGAGAGAAGAGAGAAAGAAGAGAGGAGAGAGAGAGAAAGAGAGAGAAGAGAGAGAAAGAGAGAGAAGAGAGAGAAAGAGAGAGAAGAGAAAGAGAGAGAGAGAAGAGAGAAAGAGAGAGAAGAGAGAGAAAGAGAAAGAGAAAGAGAAAGAGAAAGAGAGAAAGAGAGAGAGGAGCATTACTTCAGTATGTACACTCAACCGCCATACCAACTCTCATGGACACACACACACACACACACACACACACACACACACACACACACACACACACACACACACACACACACACACACACACACACACACAGACTGCCTATTATCTCTTCGTGTAGTTCAAGTCAGCGCCATCTGTGTCACAATGATCCTTAATTACTATTAAATAGGACATTTTCATCCAATGGGAATACACACCCAGAGACACATACATGGCCCCAGCAGGCCAGAGATCACATCACTACCACACAGTCACTGTCAACAGAACGGAACCAGTCTGGTTCTCCTTGACGCTCAGTTCAAAGCACTGATTTATGACCAGCAGAATTACATCACACACGCATGCACGCACACAGACACACAGTCACTCCTACACACCCACACACACACACCCACACACACACACAAAACATTCTCATTCACCCACACACATACAGAGAATATATTGTCCACACACGCATGCATGGAAACACACACACACACAACTCATGAGGGGATTGCTGTGCGGACTGGGCAACACCAAACAAACATCAAGGAAAAGAGAAAAGAGGCAGAGTAACAGAGATGAGAGGAGAGAGGAGAGGAGTAACAGAGATGTTGAAGGGTAAACTAGAAAAGAAGAGAGGAGAGAGGAGGAGAGGAGAAAGGAGAAGAGAGAGGAGAGGAGAGAGAGTTGAAGAGAGAGGAGAGAGGAGAAGGTAGAGGAGAAGGGAGATGTGAAGGGAGAGGAGAGAGAGGAGACAGGAGAAGAGGGAGAAGAGGGAGAAGAGGAAGGAGAGAGGAGAGAGGAGAGAAGAGGGAGAAGAGGGAGGAGAGAGGAGAGAGGAGAGAGGATAGAGGAGAGGGGGAGGGGGAGGGGGAGGGGGAGGGGGAGAGAGGAGAACAGAGGGGAGACAGGAGAAGAGGGAAAAGAGAGAGGAAAGAGAGGAAAGAGGAGAAGAGGGGAAGGTTGAGGAGAGGAGAAAGGATAAGGGAGAAGGGAGAGGAGAGAGGAGGAGAAAGGAGAAGGAAGATGAGAAGGGAGAGGAGAGAGGAGAAGGGAGAGGAGGTAGGAGAAGGGAGAGGAGAAGAGATGGGAGAGGAGAGATGAGAAGGGAGAGGAGAAGAGAAGGGAGAGGAGAGAGGAGAAGGGAGAGGAGAGAGGAGAAGGGAGAGGATGTTACGGCTAGACGTGCCGCTAGCGGGACACCTAGACAACATTCGGTGAAATTGCAGGGCGTGAAATACATACTACAGAAATATAAATATGTAACATTCACAAAAATATATGTGTAATACATAAAATTAAAGCTTAACTTGTAATCCAGCGACTGTGTCAGATTTCAAAAAGGCTTTAAGATGAAAGCCCACCATGCGATTATCTGAGGACAGCCCCCACATACAAAAGCATGAAAAACGTTTTTCAACAAAGCTGCTGCGACACGTAAGTCAGAAATAGAGATATAATAAATGCCTTACCTTTGAAGATCTTCTTCTGTTGACACTCCAAAGGGTCCCAGTTACATCACAAATGGTCCTTTTGTTTGATAAAGTCCTTCTTTATATCTATAAAAACTCAGTTTAGCTGGCGCGCTTCAGTCAATAATCCACCGGTTTCCCTCTATCAAAATGCATACAAAATGAATCCCGAACGTTACTAATAAACAAGTCAAACAACGTTTATAATCAAACCTTAGGTAGCCTAATACATAAATAAACTATCAAATTTAAGACGGAGAATCGTTATTGTCTTTACCGGAGAAAAGTACCAAAGAACGCGCTCTCATCCACGAGCTTGGAAACACTACAGCCAAAATGGGAGCCACCTAGAAAAACAATTTCTGGCTAATTTTTCCAAACACCAGCATGAAACTCTTTCTAAATACTGTTGACATCTAGTGGAAGCCCTAGGAACTGCAATCTTGGAGGACTTTAGAGCCTTATAATAAAAGTTACAGCCATTGAAAACAGTGGTAGGCCGAATTATTTTTTTGGGGGGGATGGTTTGTCCTTGGGGTTTCTTCTGCCATATCAGTTCTGTTATACTCACAGAAAATATTTTAACCGTTTTAGAGTATTTTCTATCCAAATCTACCAATTATACACATATCCTAGCTTCTGTCCTGAGTAACAGGCAGTTTACTTTGGGCACGCTTTTTATCCGGACGTCAAAATACTGCCCCCTAGCCCAAAGAGGTTTAACAGGGTATTAAAAGGGTGGAGAAGGGGGAAGTATGGAAGCAGAGGAGGAGGGTAGAAGAGCAGTGTATTAGAGCCTCCAGGGTGTTAGAGTCTCCAGGGTGTTAGAGTCTCCAGGGTGTTAGAGCCTCCAGGGTGTTAGAGCCTCCAGGGTATTAGAGTCTCCAGGGTGTTAGAGCCTCCAGGGTGTTAGAGCCTCCAGGGTATTAGAGCCTCCAGGGTATTAGAGTCTCCAGGGTGTTAGAGCCTCCAGGGTGTTAGAGCCTCCAGGGTATTAGAGCCTCCAGGGTATTAGAGTCTCCAGGGTGTTAGAGCCTCCAGGGTGTTAGAGCCTCCAGGGTATTAGAGCCTCCAGGGTATTAGAGTCTCCAGGGTGTTAGAGCCTCCAGGGTGTTAGAGCCTCCAGGGTATTAGAGCCTCCAGGGTATTAGAGCCTCCAGGGTGTTAGAGTCTCCAGGGTGTTAGAGTCTCCAGGGTGTTAGAGCCTCCAGGGTATTAGAGTCTCCAGGGTATTAGAGCCTCCAGGGTATTAGAGCCTCCAGGGTGTTAGAGTCTCCAGGGTATTAGAGTCTCCAGGGTGTTAGAGCCTCCAGGGTATTAGAGTCTCCAGGGTGTTAGAGCCTCCAGGGTATTAGAATCTCCAGGGTGTTAGAGCCTCCAGGGTATTAGAGTCTCCAGGGTGTTAGAGCCTCCAGGGTATTAGAGCCTCCAGGGTGTTAGAATCGCCAGGGTGTTAGAGCCTCCAGGGTATTAGAGTCTCCAGAGTGTTAGAGTCTCCAGGGTATTAGAGTATACAGGGTGTTAGAGTCTCCAGGGTATTAGAGTATACAGGGTGTTAGAGTCTCCAAGGTATTAGAGTATACAGGGTGTTAGAGTCTCCAAGGTATTAGAGTATACAGGGTGTTAGAGTCTCCAGGGTGTTAGAGTCTCCAGGGTGTTAGAGCCTCCAGGGTATTAGAGTCTCCAGGGTATTAGAGTCTCCAGGGTATTAGAGCCTCCAGGGTATTAGAGTCTCCAGGGTATTAGAGTCTCCAGGGTATTAGAGTCTCCAGGGTATTAGAGTCTCCAGGGTGTTTAGTTTCTTCTGTATACACAGAACTGAACATTAGAGAGATCATTCATGTTATACTCATTATTTTCCCTCTGTCCCCCTCTCTTTTTGTAGCTCACTTCCTTTACACAGCTCATACATTCTCATATATGTTAGAGGGAGGGAGAGAGAGGAGAGATGAAGAAATGAAAGGAAAGGAGAGATGTTGAAAGTTGAAGAGAGAGTCGAGTAAAGAAGGGAAATAAAGGGAGAAGAGAGAGTAGGAGAGGATAGGCGAGTTGGAAGATATAGGGGTGCTGGCTAGCATACTAACTGAACTCCCCTCAGACTGAACATCAAAGGACTGACGGCATGACATTGGCTGAAAGATGCCATTGAAATCAAACCTGTGGGGTGTGTGTGGGGGGTGGGGGGGGGGGGGGGGGGTGGTGGTGTGTGTTCGAGGGTCCTCATTTCATCTCTTCAGAACATTTAAACAGACATTCACCCTGTCTCACTCTTCCTGACTCCTAAAGTGAAGTAGGCTAAATGTTCCTGTAGATCTGACAGAGATTTCTCTGTCTCTGTCTCTGTCTCTCTCTCACACACACACACACACACACACACACACACACACACACACACACACACACACACACACACACACACACACATGCATATACAGTACCAGTCAAAAGTTTGGACTGGTACTTAATTTTTCTTAATTTTTACAATTTTGGAATCGTGTTAAACAAATCTAAATATATTTTACATTTTATATTTTCAAGGTAGTCACCCTTTGCCTTGATGACAGCTATGCACACTCTTGGCATACTCTCAACCAGCTTCATGAGGAATGCTTCCAATAGTCAACATACTTCTTGCGTCGCGATGCCCTCTTAAGGCCCTTCTGCTAGCCTGCCGCCACGGCCCGCTAGCTTTCTGAATCGCCGTGTCTCCAGCCCAGCTACTCTCTGGACCCTATGATCACTCGGCTACACATGCCTCTCCCTAATGTCAATATGCCCTGTCCATTGCTGTTTTGGTTAGCGATTGTTGTCTTATTTCACTGTCGAGCCTCCAGCCCTGCTCAATATGCCTCAGCTAACCCTCTTGTCCCACCTGCGGTGATCTCACCAGGTTTGATGTCTCTAGAGACAAAACCTCTCTCATCGTCAGTCAGTGCCTAGGTTTACCTCAACTGTATTCACATCCGACCATACCTTTGTCTGTACATTATGCATTGAATCTATTCTACCGTGCCCAGAAACCTGCTCCTTTTACTCTCTGTCCCGAACGTGTTAGACGACTAGATCTTATAGCTTTTAGCCATACCCTTATCATACTCCTCCTCTGCTCCTTTGGTGATGTAGAGGTTAATCCAGGCACTGCAGTGCCTAGCTCCACTCCCATTCCCCAGGCCCTCTCGTTTGTTGACTTCTGTAACCGTAAAAGCCTTGGTTTCATGCATGTTAACATTAGAAGCCTCCTCCCTAAGTTTATTTTATTCACTGCTTTAGGACACTCTGCCAACCTGGATGTCCTAGCCGTGTCTGAATCCTGGCTTAGGAAGGCCACCAAAAACCCTGAAATCTCCATCCCTAACTATAACATTTTCCGACAAGATAGAACTGTCAAAGGGGGTGGAGATGCTGTTCTGTCATACTATCCAGGTCTGTGCCCAAACAATTCGAACTTCTACTTTTAAAAATCCACCTTTCCAGAAACAAGTCTCTCGCCTTTTCCGCTTGCTATAGACCACCTTCTGCCCCCAGCTGTGCCCTGGACACCATATGTGAATTGATTGCCCCCCATCTTCAGAGCTCGTACTGTTAGGTGACCTAAACTGGGACATGTTTAACAAGTCGGCCATCCTACAATCTAAGCTTGATGCCCTCAATCTCACACAAACTGTCAATGAACCTACCAGGTACAACCCCAAATCCGTAAACACAGGCACCCTCATAGATATCATCCTAACCAACCTGCCCTCCAAATACACCTCTGCTGTCTTCAACCGGGATCTCAGCGATCACTGCCTCATTGCTTGTGTCCGTAATGGGTCTGCGGTCAAACGACCACTCTTCATCACTGTCAAACGCTCCCTTAAACACTTCAGAGAGCAGGCCTTTCTAATCAACCTGGCCCGGGTATCCTGGAAGGATATTTACCTCATTCCGTCAGTAGAAGATGCCTGGTTATTCTTTAAAAGTGCTTTACTCAAAATCTTAAATAAGCATTCCCCATTCAAAAAAATGTAGAACTAAGAACAGATATAGCCCTTGGTTCACTCCAGACCTGAATGCCCTTGACCAGCGCATAGATATATATATATATATATCCTGTGGCATGCGGCATTAGCATCGAATATGCAACTTTTCAGGGAAGTCAGGAACAAATATACACAGGCAGTTAAGAAAGCTAAGGCTAGCTTTTTCAAACAAAAATTTGCATCCTGCAGCACAATCTTGAAAAAGTTCTGGGACACTGTAAAGTCCATGGAGAATAAGAACACCTCCTCCTAGCTGTCCACTGCACTGAGGCTAGGAAACACTGTCACCACCGATAAATCCACAAAATATTGAGAATTTCCATAAGCATTTTTCTACGGCTGGCCATGCTTTCCACCTGGCCACCCCTACCCTGGTCTACAGCCATGCACCCCCCACAGCCACTTACCCAAGCCTCCCCATTTCTCCTTCACCCAAATCCAGATAGTTGATGTTCTAAAAGAGCTGCAAAATCTGGACCCCTACAAATCAGCAGGGCTTGACAATCTGGACCCTCTCTTTCTAAAATGATCACCCGAAATTGTCACCACCCTATTACTAGCCTGTTCAACCTCTCTTTCGTGTCGTCTGAGATTGCCAAAGATTGGAAAGCAGCTGCGGTCATCCCCCTCTTCGAAGGGGGAGACACTCTAGACCCAAACTGGTACAGACCTAAATCTATCCTACACTGCCTTTCTAAGGTCTTCAAAAACCAAGTTAACAAACAGATCACCGACCATTTCGAATCCCACGTACCTTCTCCGCTATGCAATCTGGTTTCCGAGCTGGTCATGGGTGCACCTCAACCACGCTCAAGGTCCTAAAAGATATTATAACCGCCATCGATAAGAGAGAATATTGTGCAGCTGTCTTCATCGACCTGGCCAAGGCTTTTGACTCTGTCAATCACCACAATCTTATCGGCAGACTCATCAGCCTTGGTTTCTTAAATGACTGCCTCTCCTGGTTAACCAACTACTTCTCAGACAGAGTTCAGTGTGTCAAATCGGAGGGCCTGTTGTATAGCCCTCTGGCAGTCTCTATGGGGGTGCCACAGGGTTCAATTCTCGGGCTGACTCTTTTCTCTGTATATATCAATGATGTCGCTCTTGCTGCTGGTGATTCTCTGACCCAACTCCACGCAGACAACACCATTCTGTATACTTCTGGCCCTTCTTTGGACACTGTGTTAACTAACATCCAGACGAGCTTCAATGAAATACAACTCTCCTTCCGTGGCCTCCAACTGCTCTTAAATGCAGGTAAAACGAAATGCATGCTCTTCAACCGATTGCTGCCCGCACCTGCCCGCCCATCCAGCATCACTACTCTGGACGGTTCTGACTTAGAATATGTGGACAACTATAAATGCCTAGGTGTCTGGTTAGACTGTAAACTCTCCTTCCAGACTCACATTAAGTGTCATGTTGTCTTGTCTCTGTCCTTTCCCTTCACCCTGTCTCCCTCTGCTGGTCGTTGTTATGTTACCTTTTCTCCCCCTCTTTTCCCCAGCTGTGCCTTGTCTCCTCCTAATTACCCATTCACCCCGTTCCCCACCTGTTCCCTTTTTCCCTCTGATTAGGTCCCTATATCTGTCTCTGTTTCTGCTCCTGTCCTTGTCGGATTCTTGTTTGTTTGTTTGTGTCATTCATGCCTAAACCAGACTGTCGTCATGTTTGCTGTAACCTTGTCCTGTCCTGTCGGAATCTGCCGGTCCATCTGAGCCTACCTGTGTGTGGTAATTAAAGAAGCTCTGTTTAAGTTGATTCGCTTTTGGGTCCTCATTCACGCACCGTAACAGAAGAATCCGACCAAGAATGGACCCAGCGACTTCGGATCCTCTCCACTCAGCCGTCGAGATCCAGGGAGCGATGCTAGGCAGACACAAGCAGGAATTGTCTGCTGCTCGACATGCCGTTGAGACCCTGGCCACCCAAGTCTCCAACCTCACAGAACAGGTTCACCATCTCCGCCTCGATCCACCGGCCACTTCCAGGGCTTTCGAATCTCCGGAGCCCAGAATCAATAACCCGCCGTGTTACTCTGGGGAGCCCACTGAATGCCGCTCGTTCCTCACCCAGTGTGATATTGTGTTTTCTCTCCAGCCCAACACTTACTCCAGGAGCACTGCTCGTGTCGCCTACGTCATATCTCTCCTTATTGGACGGGCTCGTGAGTGGGGCACGGCAATCTGGGAGGCAAGGGCTGAGTGTATTAACCAGTATCAAGACTTTAAGGAGGAGATGATACGGGTTTTTGATCGATCTGTTTTTGGGGAGGAGGCTTCCAGGGCCCTGTCTTCCCTATGTCAAGGCAATCGATCCATAACAGACTACTCTATTGAGTTTCGCACTCTTGCTGTCTCCAGTGGCTGGAACGAGCCGGCCTTGCTCGCTCGTCTTCTGGAGGGTCTCCGCGCAGAGGTAAAGGATGAGATTCTCTCCCGGGAGGTTCCTTCCAGCGTGGATTCCTTGATTGAACTCGCTATTCGCATTGAGCGACGGGTTGATCTTCGTCACCGAGCTCGTGGAAAGGAGCTCGCGCTCTCCGTCGCCTCCCTCTCCGCATCACTACCATCTTCCTCTGCCGGCTCGGGTGCTGAGCCCATGCAGCTGGGAGGTATCCGCATCTCGACTAAGGAGAGGGAACGGAGAATCACCAACCGCCTCTGTCTCTATTGCGGTTCCGCTGGTCATTTTGCCACTTCATGTCCAGTAAAAGGCCAGAGCTCGTCAGTAAGCGGAGGGCTACTGGTGAGCGCTACTACTCCTGTCTCTCCTTCAAGATCCTGCACTACCTTGTCGGTCCATCTACGCTGGACCGGTTCGTCAGCTTCCTGCAGTGCCTTAATAGACTCTGGGGCGGAGGGCTGTTTTATGGACGAGACCTGGGCTCGGGAACATGACATTCCTCTCAGACAGTTAAAGGAGCCCACGGCCTTGTTCGCCCTGGATGGTAGTCCTCTCCCCAGGATTCAGCGTGAGACGCTACCTTTAACCCTCACTGTTTCTGGTAATCATAGTGAAACCATTTCTTTTTTAATTTTTCGTTCACCTTTTACACCTGTTGTTTTGGGCCATCCCTGGCTAGTTTGTCATAATCCTTCCATTAATTGGTCTAGTAATTCTATCCTCTCCTGGAACGTCTCTTGTCATGTGAAATGTTTAATGTCTGCTATCCCTCCTGTTTCCTCTGTCTCTTCTTCACAGGAGGAGCCTGGTGATTTGACAGGGGTGCCGGAGGAATATCACGATCTGCGCACGGTGTTCAGTCGGTCCAGGGCCACCTCTCTTCCTCCACACCGGTCGTATGATTGTAGTATTGATCTCCTTCCGGGAACCACCCCCCCCCGGGGTAGACTATACTCTCTGTCGGCTCCCGAACGTAAGGCTCTCGAAGATTATTTGTCTGTAGCTCTTGACGCCGGTACCATAGTCCCCTCCTCCTCTCCCGCCGGAGCGGGGTTTTTTTTTGTCAAGAAGAAGGACGGGTCTCTGCGCCCCTGCATAGATTATCGAGGGCTGAATGACATAACAGTGAAGAATCGTTATCCGCTTCCTCTTATGTCTTCAGCCTTCGAGATCCTGCAGGGAGCCAGGTTTTTCACTAAGTTGGACCTTCGTAACGCTTACCATCTCGTGCGCATCAGGGAGGGGGACGAGTGGAAGACGGCGTTTAACACTCCGTTAGGGCACTTTGAATACCGGGTTCTTCCTTTCGGCCTCGCTAACGCTCCAGCTGTCTTTCAGGCATTAGTCAATGATGTCCTGAGAGACATGCTGAACATCTTTGTTTTCGTTTACCTTGACGATATCCTGATTTTTTCACCGTCACTCCAGATTCATGTTCAGCACGTTCGACGTGTCCTCCAGCGCCTTTTAGAGAATTGTCTTTTCGTGAAGGCTGAGAAGTGCACTTTTCATGCCTCCTCCGTCACATTTCTCGGTTCTGTTATTTCCGCTGAAGGCATTAAGATGGATCCCGCTAAGGTCCAAGCTGTCATTGATTGGCCCGTCCCTAAGTCACGCGTCGAGCTGCAGCGCTTTCTCGGCTTCGCGAACTTCTATCGTCGTTTCATCCGTAATTTCGGTCAGGTGGCAGCTCCTCTCACAGCCCTTACTTCTGTCAAGACGTGCTTTAAGTGGTCAGTTTCCGCCCAGGGAGCTTTTGATCTCCTCAAGAATCGTTTTACATCCGCTCCTATCCTTGTTACACCTGACGTCTCTAGACAGTTCGTTGTCGAGGTTGACGCGTCAGAGGTGGGAGTGGGAGCCATCCTTTCTCAGCGCTCCCTCTCTGACGACAAGGTCCACCCATGCGCGTATTTTTCTCATCGCCTGTCGCCGTCGGAACGTAACTATGATGTGGGTAACCGCGAACTGCTCGCCATCCGGTTAGCCCTAGGCGAATGGCGACAGTGGTTGGAGGGGGCGACCGTTCCTTTTGTCGTTTGGACTGACCATAGGAACCTTGAGTACATCCGTTCTGCCAAACGACTTAATGCGCGTCAGGCGCGTTGGGCGCTGTTTTTCGCTCGTTTCGAGTTCGTGATTTCTTATCGTCCGGGCTCTAAGAACACCAAGCCTGATGCTTTGTCTCGTCTCTTCAGTTCTTCAGTAGCCTCCACTGACCCCGAGGGGATTCTCCCTGAGGGGCGTGTTGTCGGGTTGACTGTCTGGGGAATTGAGAGGCAGGTAAAGCAAGCACTCACTCAAACTCCGTCGCCGCGCGCTTGTCCTAGGAACCTTCTTTTCGTTCCCGTTCCTACTCGTCTGGCCGTTCTTCAGTGGGCTCACTCTGCCAAGTTAGCCGGTCACCCTGGCGTTCGGGGTACGCTTGCTTCCATTCGCCAGCGTTTCTGGTGGCCCACCCGGGAGCATGACACGCATCGTTTCGTGGCTGCTTGTTCGGTCTGCGCGCAGACTAAGTCCGGTAACTCTCCTCCTGCCGGCCGTCTCAGGCCGCTTCCTATTCCCTCTCGACCGTGGTCTCACATCGCCTTAGATTTTGTCACCGGACTGCCTTCGTCAGCGGGGAAGACTGTTATTCTTACGGTTGTCGATAGGTTCTCTAAGGCGGCTCATTTCATTCCCCTTGCTAAGCTTCCTTCTGCTAAAGAGACGGCACAAATCATCATCGAGAATGTTTTCAGAATTCATGGCCTTCCGTCAGACGTCGTTTCGGACAGAGGTCCGCAATTCACGTCTCAATTTTGGAGGGAGTTTTGCCGTTTGATTGGGGCTTCCGTCAGTCTCTCTTCCGGCTTTCACCCCCAGTCTAACGGTCAAGCAGAACGGGCCAATCAGACTATTGGTCGCATCTTACGCAGTCTTTCTTTTCGCAACCCTGCGTCTTGGTCAGAACAGCTCCCCTGGGCAGAATACGCCCACAACTCGCTTCCTTCGTCTGCGACCGGGCTATCTCCTTTTCAGAGTAGCCTCGGGTACCAGCCTCCGTTGTTCTCATCTCAGTTCGCCGAGTCCAGCGTCCCCTCCGCTCAGGCTTTTGTCCAACGTTGCGAGCGCACCTGGAAGAGGGTCAGGTCTGCACTTTGCCGTTATAGGGCGCAGACTGTGAGAGCTGCTAATAAGCGTAGAACGAAGAGCCCTAGATATTGTCGCGGTCAGAGAGTTTGGCTCTCCACTCAGAACCTTCCCCTTAAGACGGCTTCTCGCAAGTTGACCCCGCGGTTCATTGGTCCATTCCGTATCTCTCAAATCATTAACCCTGTCGCAGTGCGCCTTCTTCTGCCGCGATATCTTCGTCGCGTCCACCCGGTCTTCCATGTCTCCTGTGTCAAGCCCGTTCTTCGCGCCCCCGCTCGTCTTCCCCCCCCCCCCCCCCCATCCTTGTCGAGGGCGCACCCATCTACAGGGTCCGTAGGATTTTGGACATGCGTCCTCGGGGCCGTGGTCATCAGTACCTAGTAGATTGGGAGGGGTACGGTCCTGAGGAGAGGAGTTGGGTTCCCTCTCGGGACGTGCTGGACCGTGCGCTGATCGATGATTTCCTCCGTTGCCGCCAGGCTTCCTCCTCGAGTGCGCCAGGAGGCGCTCGGTGAGTGGGGGGGTACTGTCATGTTGTCTTGTCTCTGTCCTTTCCCTTCACCCTGTCTCCCTCTGCTGGTCGTTGTTATGTTACCTTTTCTCCCCCTCTTTTCCCCAGCTGTGCCTTGTCTCCTCCTAATTACCCATTCACCCCGTTCCCCACCTGTTCCCTTTTTCCCTCTGATTAGGTCCCTATATCTGTCTCTGTTTCTGCTCCTGTCCTTGTCGGATTCTTGTTTGTTTGTTTGTGTCATTCATGCCTAAACCAGACTGTCGTCATGTTTGCTGTAACCTTGTCCTGTCCTGTCGGAATCTGCCGGTCCATCTGAGCCTACCTGTGTGTGGTAATTAAAGAAGCTCTGTTTAAGTTGATTCGCTTTTGGGTCCTCATTCACGCACCGTAACATTAAGCATCTCCAATCCAAAATAAAATCTAGAATAGGCTTCTTATTTCGCAACCAAGCATCCTTCACTCATGTTGCCAAACATACCCTCGTAAAACTGACTATGCTGCCGATCCTTGACTTCGGCGATGTCATTATACAAAATAGCCTCCAACACTCTACTCAGCAAATTGGATGCAATCTATCACAGTGCCATCTGTTTTGTCACCAAAGCCTCATATACTACCCACCACTGTGACCTGTATGCTCTCGTTGGCTGGCCCTCGCTTCATATTCGTCGCCAAACCCACTGGCTCCAGCTCACTGGTCACCATAGCAGCACCCACCCATAGCATGCGCTCCAGCAGGTATATTTCACTGGTCACCCCCAACGCCAATTCCTACTTTGGCCGCCTTTCCTTCCATTTCGCTGCTGCCAATGACTGGAACGAATTGCAAAAATCACTGAAGCTGGAGATCCATATCTCCCTCACTAACTTTAAGCACCAGCTGTCAGAGCGCTCACAGATCACCACTCCTGTATATAGCCCATCTGTAAATAGCCCATCCAACTACCTCATCCACATACTGTTATTTTTATTTATTTTGCTCCTTTGCACTCCAGTATCTCTACTTGCACATTCATCTTCTGAAAATCTATCATTCCAGTGTTTAATTGCTATATTGTAATTATTTTTCTACTATGGCCTATTTATTGCCTTACCTCCCTTATCTTACCACATTTGCACAAACTGTATATAGACTTTTTTTTCTGTTGTGTTAATGACTGCATGTTTTGTTATTCCATGTGTAACTCTGTGTTGTTGTTTTTGTCACACTGCTTTGCTTTATCTTGGCCAGGTCGCAGTTGTAAATGAGAACTTGTTCTCAACTGGCCTACCTAGTTAAATAAAGGTGAAATAAAAATTAAGAAATAAAATGTATTGAAGGAGTTCCCACATATGCTGAGCACTTGTTGGCTGCTTTTCTTTCACTCTGTGGTCCAACTCATCCCAAATCATCTCAATTGGGTTGATGCCAGGTGATTGTTGAGGCCAGTCATCTGATGCAGCACTCCATCACTCTCCTTCTTGATCAAATAGCCCTTACACAGCCTGGCGGTGTGTGGGCCATTGTCCTGTTGAAAAACAGATGATAGTCTCACAAAACGCACAGCAGATGGGATGGTGTATCGCTGCAGAATGCTGTGGTACCCATGCTGGTTAAGTGTGCCTTGAATTCTAAATAAATCACAGACAGTATCACCAGCAAAACACCCCCACAACATCACACCTCCTCCTCCTCCATGCTTCACAGTGGGAACCACACAACATCACACACACATGCGTAGATCATCCGTTCACTCACTCTGCTTCTCACAATGACACAACGGTAGGAACAAAAAAATCTGAAATTTGGACTCATCAGACCAAAGGACAGATTTCCACCGGTCTAATGTCCATTGCTTGTGTTTCTTGGCCCAAGCAAGTCTCTTCTTCTTAATGGTGTCCTTTAGTAGTGGTTTCTTTGCAGCAATCCGACCATGAAGGCCTGATTCACGCAGTCTCTGAACAGTTGATGTTGAGATGTGTCTTTTACTTGAACTCTGTGAAGGATTCATTTGGGCTGGAATCTGAGGTGCAGGTAACTCTAATGAATTGATCTTCTGCAGCAGAGGTAACTCTGGGTCTTCCTTTCCTGTAGCGGTCCTCATGAGAGACAGTTTCCAAATAGCGCTTTGATGTTTTTTGTGACTGCACTTGAGGAAATGTTCAACGTTTTTAAAATGTTCCGTATTGACTGACCTTCATGTCTTAATAATGATGGACTGTCGTTTCTCTTTGATTATTTTAGCTGTTCTTGCCATAATATGGACTTGGTATTTTATTAAATAGGGCTATCTTCTGCATAGCCCCCCTACCTTGTCACAACACAACTGATTGGCTCAAACGCATTAAGAAGAAAGAAATTCCAAACATTGACTTTTAACAAGGCACACCTGTTAATTGAAATGCATTCCAGGTGACTACCTCATGAAACTGGTTGAGAGAATGCCAAGAGTGTGCAAAGCTCTCATCAAAGCAAAGGGTGGTTACTTTGAAGAATCTCAAATACAAAATAGATTTTGATTAGTTTAACACTTTTTTGGTTATTACATAAACAAGTATACATTATTTAACTAAGTCAGTTAAGAACCCACATTCTCAGTTACAATGACGTCCTGCGCCAGCCAAACCCCAACGACGCTGGGCCAATTGTGCACAATCACAGCCGGATGTGATACAGCCTGGATTCCATATGTGTTATTTCATAGTTTCGATGTCTTCACTATTATTCTACAATGTAGAAAATAGTAAAAACAAAGAAACCCCCAGGAAGGAGTAGATGTGTCTAGTCTTTTAACTGGTACTGTATTTCTGATACATCTGCTTAGACAGGAGCAGATCATTGTGATTTAAAAAATACACAAAAAAACAATAGAATTGTGATAGGGTTAGATAGTCTGAAAAGCATTCTTACTTAATAACATGTAAATATGGAGAGAGAGAGAGAGAGAGACGTGTGAGTGTTGGTGCTTGCCTGTCTCCGTGTGAGAGAGTGAAATCGTGCAATAGAGAGAGAGCACGAAAAGAGAGAGAGAGAGCATGAAAGGAGAGAGAGCAGGAAAAGAGAGAGAGAGAGCACGAAAAGAGAGAGAGAGCAGGAAAGAAGAGAGAGCAGGAAAAGAGAGAGAGAGCAGGAAAAGAGAGAGAGAGCAGGAAAAGAGAGAGAGCATAAAAGGAGAGAGAGCATGAAAGGAGAGAGCAGGAAAAGAGAGAGAGAGCATGAAAGGAGAGAGAGAGCATGAAAGGAGAGAGAGAGCATGAAAGGAGAGAGAGAGCAGGAAAAGAGCCAGAGCGAGCGCAAGAAAGAAGGAAATAAAGAGATTGGTAGAGTGAGGGAGTGCAGAAGACAGAGAGCAGCTGTTTTCTCTGAGCAACAAGCTGCATTCACTCCGACTGGAGTGAGAGGAGAGAAGAGGAGAAAAATAGAGGGAGAGAAAGACAAACCAGGATGAAGGGACTGTAGATTGATAAAGAAAGACGAGGAGAGAGCTTGTGTGAGCGAGTGTGGCACGTGTCAGAGTGTGAAAGAGAAGAGGATTGAGAAAGAAAGAGAGTGATAGAATCAAAGTGACAGACTGAAAGAGACAGATTCAACTGTGCTGTGTGTGTTAGAAAGGAAAAGAGAGAGAGAGAGAGAGAGAGAGAGAGAGAGAGAGAGAGAGAGAGAGAACGAGAGAGAGAGAGAGAGAGAGAGAGAGAGAGAGAGAGAATATCAAGAGAGAGAGAGAGAGAAAGAGAGAGAGAGAATATCAAGAAAGAGAGAGAGAGAGAGAGAGAGAGAGAGAGAGAGAGAGAATATCAAGAAAGAGAGAGAGAGAGAGAGAGAGAGAGAGAGAGAGAGAGAGAGAGAGAGAGAGAAAATATCAAGGGAGATAGAGAGTATAGACAGTTTTTCCTTTCTCTTTCTGCTTTGGACCAGTACAGATGTCAGTGCTTACCTCGCTGCTAAGGCTTATGGGATTTCCCATCGAACACCAGTGGAGGGACATGACAGTCATGCCCTCACTTTTAACATTCCTTTAGCCTTTTCAACCACACAAAAAAAAGTGGTGTGGTTGTTGGAGCGCTCCTGTTGATGGTTGGACTTGGAGCTCTCGTGTTGATGGTTGGACTTGGAGCTCTCCTGTTGATGGTTGGACTTGGAGCTCTCCTGTTGATGGTTGGACTCTGCTCCTCTCGTGGATCACCCCTTAGTCAGGCTCTTTCTAGAGGATTCAGTTGATTTGAAACTTTGTTCCCACAGGTTGTATTTCC
>NC_048570.1:7428522-7441022 GCF_013265735.2 Oncorhynchus mykiss
AACGTAATTAAAAAATATTCAAAAATGTATTGAACTTTAGTAGGAAATCAAATAAATGTATTGAACTTAGTATGAAATCAAATAAATGTATTGAACTTAGTAGGAAATCAAATAAATGTATTGAAATGTACTGAATTTATTTAAAGATGGACTGACATGATTATTATAAGACACGGTAAAAATGCGTCAGAGGTTCGTATTTCCTTTCAACTTTGTGAAGAGGCAACGTAGGAATGCCCCTTGTCTGTGTGTGAGAGTTTGTCACTACTTTGTGTGTCGTCGTTAGCGATGATGCTAATAATGATAACTGTCATCTGGTAGATTAAAAGACTTCCCCAAAAACCTTCTCAATTAAATGCTAACCTCCGTACCCCCTCGTCCTCCCTCCCCCTCACCTCCGTACCCCCTCGTCCTCCCTCCCCCTCACCTCCGTACCCTCTCGTCCTCCCTCCCCCTCACCTCCGTACCCCCTCGTCCTCCCTCCCCCTCACCTCCGTACCCCCTGTCCTCCCTCCCCCTCACCTCCGTACCCCCGTACCTGGCAGAATGATATCCTTATTATTAGCATCGATTGAGCTCTGCAATTACGTGCTACAGAAACGCAGCTAAATTGCTGATGCAGCAATTTAATTAAAGGGTAGCTACACCGAAAAATTTAAATGTATTATATTTTTCCAAGACTTCAAATTTTAGGATTTTAGGCATTGTTGTGGAATTGAAACATCCATTGTTGTTTTTTTAATAAAAAAGTGTGATTTTGAGAGAAAACAAATGTAAAAAACAAGGAAAAAAAACGAAACCTGGAAAAACTAAATATAGAAAATGGAATTTAGGAAAAAATGAACCAGATTTATAGGGCGCTATCGAATTACTGTTGGTGAGTGCTTCAGCCTGATAACACTGGGGTTTAAAGGACGTTCTGTATTTGATCATAGCATGTCAATCACACCAGCGGCATCACCGGTGTGGATGCAGATCTGATCCCACAATGCATTTTGATTCAAGACATTGAATGGTTAAGACATCCGCATGCTTCCAATTCGAAACAGTTCAGGACAGTACGTGCAGAATTTGTTTTCCCCCGGCACTTGGTACACATAACATTTTCTCGCAAGGCAAGCAGGAAGTCTACAGCCCTTCGTTGGTGATTGGTCATCAGTAGGGATTCTTCAATGGAGTGTTTGTTGTCATTCAACAAGAGGCCAATTGCTTTCATGCACGTTTTGGCACTTGACAAAATACTACACCAAACATCTTAGTTATGATGTAAAATTGCGCTACTAAGATGTCCTCAACAAAAGCGTCAAAATTAATGACTGATTTCTTCAGTTCTAATTCTGGCTATTTTGAGGAAGTGTATACTGGCTACGGCATCTCAAGATGGACAAAAATTACTATCAATATCAAATCAAATTGTATTTGTCACATATGTCTAATACAACAGGTGTAGTAGACCTTACGGTGAAATGTTTACTTACGAGCCCTTAACTAACAATGCAGTTCAAGAAATAGAGTTAAGAAAATATTCACTAAATAAAGTAATTTTTTAAAACAAAAAGTAACAAAATTTAATTAAAATAATGTGGCTATATACAGGGGGTATCAGTACAGAGTCAATGTGCCGGGGTACAGGTTACTCGAGGAGATTTGTACATTCAGTTAGAGGTAAAGTGACTATGCATAGATAATAAACAGCAAGTTGCAACTCTGCCTAGAAGGCCAGCATCCTGGAGTTGCCTCTTAACTGTTGACGTTGAGACTGGTGTTTTGCGGGTACTATTTAACGAAGCTGCCAGTTGATGACGTGTGAGGAGTCTGTTTCTCAAACTAGACACTCTAATGTACTTGACCTCTTGCTCAGTTGTGCACCGGGACCTCCCACTCCTCTTTCTATTCTGGTTAGTGGCAGTTTGCGCTGTTCTGTGAAGGGTATAGTACACAGCGTTGTACGAGATTTTCAGTTTCTTGGCCTTCGTTTCTCAGAACAAGAATAGACCGACGTGTTTCAGAAGAAAGGTCTTTGTTTCTGGCCATTTTGAGCCTATAATGGAACCATTAAATGCTGATGCTCCAGATACTCAACTAGTCTGAAGAAGGCCAGTTTTATTGCTTCTTTATTCAGAACAACAGTTTTCAGCTGTGCTAACATAATTGCAAAAGGGTTTTCTAATGATCAATTAGCCTTTAAAATGATAAACTTGGATTAGCTAACACAACGTGCCATTGGAACATAGGAGTGATTGTTGCTGATAATGGGCCTCTATACGCCTATGTAGATATTCTATAGAAAATCTGCCATTTCCAGCATTAACAAAAAGTCATTTACAACATGTCTAAACTGTACTTCTGATCAATTTGCTGTTATTTTAATGGATAGAAAATATGCTTTTACTTCAAAAACAAGGACATTTCTAAGTGACCCCAAACTTTTGAACTGTAGTGTAGGGCCTGGATGGCAGGAAGATTGGCCCCAGTGATTTACTGGACTGTACCCTCTGTTGTGTCTTACGGTCGGATGCCGAGCAGTTGCCATACTAAGCGGTGATGAAGCTTGTCAGGATGCTCTCGATGGTGCTGTAGAACAGTTTGAAGATCTGGGGACCCATGCCAAATCGTTTCAGTCTCATGAGGGTGAAAAGTTGTTGTTGTGCCCGCTTCACGATTATCTTGGTGTGTTTGGACCATGATAGTTTTTTGCTGGACACCAAGGAACTTGCAACTCTCGACCCGCTCCACCACAGCCCAGTCGATGTGAATGGGGAGTGTTCGCCCCTCCTTTTCCTGTAGTCCATGATCAGCTCCTTTGTCCCTTTGTCACGTTGAGGGAGAGGCTGTTATCCTTGCACCACACTGCCAAGCTTCTGATCTCTTCCCTATAGGCTGTTTCATCATTGTCGGTGATCAGACCTACCTTTCTTGTGTCGTCAGTAAACTTAATGATGGTGTTGGAGTCATGCTTGGCCACGACGTCGTGGGTGAACAGGGAGTACAGGAGGGGACTAAGCACGCATCCTTGAGGGGCCCCCATGTTGAGGATCAGCGTGGCCTCCATGTTGTTGCCTACCCTTACCACCTGGTGGCGGCCCATCAGGAAGTCCAGGATCCAGTTGCAGAGGGAGGTGTTTAGTCCCAGAGTCCTTTGCTTAGTGATAAGCTTTGAGGACACTATGGTTTTGAACGCTGAGCTGTAGTCAATGAACAGCATTCTCATATAGGTGATCCTTTTGTCCAGGTGGAGTGCGATAGAGATTGTGTCATCTGTGCATCTGTTGGGGCGGTATGCGAATTGGAGTGGGTCTAGAGTTTCAGGAATGATGGTGTTGATGTGAGCCATGACTATCCTTTCAAAGAACTTCATAGCTACCGAAGTGAGTACTACGGGGCAGTTATCATTTAGGCAGGTTACCTTCGCTTTCTTGGGTACAGGGGCTATGGTGGTCTGCTTGAAACATGTAGGTATTACAGACTCAGTCAAGGAGAGGTTGAAAATGTCAGTGAAGACACTTGACGCTTTTTTCAAATCTTTTCAAGCAAAGGTCTTTAACTGGAAATACTTTACATTGCAAGGCAATCCGTTTGATATCACAAACACAGTTTTGTGGTGGTACTTAGTTTACTGGACACACCTACTCATTCCAGGGTTTTTCTTTATGGTGCAAAGCTGTCATCAAGGTGGCTACTTTGAAGAATCTAAAATATGAAAATATATTGTGATTTTTTTAAAACACTTTTTTTGGTTACTACACGATCCCATAGGTGATATTTCATTGCTTTGATGCCTTCACTATTATTCTACAATGTAGAAAATAGTAAAAACAAAGACAAACCATGGAATGAGTCGGTGTGTCCACACTGCTGACTGGTACTGTAGGTCAGTTTAATTGCTGTGTGTACATGCAGGCCTGTGTGCTTCTGTTCGTGAGTGTGCGTCATGTAAATGCTAATCTCTTAACTGGACAGAAGTAGTGGGGAATAGATGCTGACGTCGAGGGAGAGGTTGTTGTTCTGGCACCACACTGCCAGGTCTCTGACCTCCCCCCAATAGGCTGGTCATTGACGATCAGGCCCACCACTGTCTTGTCCTCGGCAATGATGGTGTTTGAGTCGTGCACGGCCACGCAGTAGTGGGTGAACAGAGAGTACAGGAGAGGACTAAGCACGCACACCTGAGGGACCCCCGTGTTGAGGGTCAGCGTGACGGATGTGTTGTTGCCTGCCCTCACCACCTGGAAGCGGCCCGTCAGGAAGTCCAGGATCCAGTTGCAGAGGAAGGTGTTCAGTCCCAGTGACCTTAGCTTGGAGGGCACTATAGTGTTGAACACTGAGCTGTAGTCTATGAACGGAAATTAACAGAAGTTCACATTTTTAATTAAAGATTAGGACACCATGAAAATAGGTTTGACATGTTTACATATGGCCACTCCTCCCCCTTTCTGTATCTCAGTGCACTCGGATGAAGTGCCTGTCAAAATTATGCGGTGAATGTGCGTTGATTGGTTGAAATGTTGTACAGTGGTGATGGGTTAGTTGCATGCAATACTATTGCGGTGATACAACTGCTTTATGTGGAGTGGTGCTGTGATTGGTCAAATTTGCAAGCACTCACATATAATGAGGGAAATTGTGATTTTGCTATAAAAAAATTGCAATCATGGAATCCTAGAGGGACTGGTTTTCAGCTGATAACTGTGTCCAAGAGGGGTCAGCGTTCAGCTGATAACTGTCTCCTGCGGGGGCTGGCTTTCAGATGATAACTGTCTCCTGGAGGGACTGGTTTTCAGCTGCTAACTGTCTGTTGGAGGGACTGGCTTTCATCTGATGACTGTCTGTTGGAGGGACTGGTTTTCAGCTGATAACTGTCTCCTGGGGGGGCTGGCCTCAGCTGATAACTGTCTCCTTGGGGGGCTGGCGTTCAGATGATAACTGTCTGTTGGAGGGACTGGTTTTCAGCTGATAACTGTGTCCAAGAGGGGCTGGCTGTCAGCTGGTAATTGTCTCCTAGATGGATAGGCTGTCAGCTGGTAATTGTCTCCTAGATGGATAGGCTTTCAGCTGGTAATTGTCTCCTAGATGGATAGGCTTTCAGCTGATATCTGTCTACTAGAAGGACAAGATTTCAGCTGATGAATGTCTGTTGGAGTCACTGGTGTTCATTTGATGAATGTGTCCCAGATGGACTGGCTTTCAGCTGATAACTGTCTCCTGGAGGGACTGGCTATCAGCTGGTAACCGTCTCCTAGTGGGACTGGCTTTCAGCTGATAACTGTCGTACTTTCTCTTTTTTTCCTCTTTGCTCTCTCTATCATTCCACTAGTCATTACCTTCCTCTCTCTACCATTCCACTAGTCATTACCTTCCTCTCTCTCTCATTCTGCTAGTCTTTATCCTCCGTCCTCTCTCTATCATTCCACTAGTCATTACCTTCCTCTCTCTGTCATTCTGCTAGTCTTTATCCTCCGTCCTCTCTCTGTCATTCCACTAGTCATTACCTTCCTCTCTCTGTCATTCTGCTAGTCTTTATCCTCCGTCCTCTCTCTCTCATTCTGCTAGTTTTTATCCTCCGTCCTCTCTCTCTCATTCTGCTAGTCTTTATCCTCCGTCCTCTCTCTCTCATTCTGCTAGTCTTTATCCTCTGTCCTCTCTCATTCTGCTAGTCTTTACCCTCCGTCCTCTCTCTCTCATTCTGCTAGTCTTTATCCTCAGTCCTCTCTCTCTCATTCTGCTAGTCTTTATCCTCTGTCCTCTCTCTGTCATTCTGCTAGTCTTTATCCTCCTTCCTCTCTCTCTCATTCTGCTAGTCTTTACCCTCCGTCCTCTCTCTCTCATTCTGCTAGTCTTTATCCTCCGTCCTCTCTCTGTCATTCTGCTAGTCTTTATCCTCCGTCCTCTCTCTCTCATTCTGCTAGTCTTTACCCTCCGTCCTCTCTCTCTCATTCTGCTAGTCTTTACCCTCCGTCCTCTCTCTCTCATTCTGCTAGTCTTTATCCTCTGTCCTCTCTCATTCTGCTGGTCTTTATCCTCCGTCCTCTCTCTCTCATTCTGCTAGTCTTTATTCTCTGTCCTCTCTCATTCTGCTAGTCTTTACCCTCCGTCCTCTCTCTCTCATTCTGCTAGTCTTTACCCTCCGTCCTCTCTCATTCTGCTAGTCTTTATCCTCCGTCCTCTCTCTCTCATTCTGCTAGTCTTTATCCTCTGTCCTCTCTCATTCTGCTAGTCTTTACCCTCCGTCCTCTCTCTCTCATTCTGCTAATCTTTATCCTCTGTCCTCTCTCATTCTGCTAGTCTTTATCCTCCGTCCTCTCTCTATCATTCTGCTAGTCTTTACCCTCCGTCCTCTCTCTATCATTCTGCTAGTCTTTACCCTCTGTCCTCTCTCTCTCATTCTGCTAGTCTTTACCCTCCGTCCTCTCTCTCTCATTCTGCTAGTCTTTATCCTCTGTCCTCTCTCATTCTGCTAGTCTTTACCCTCCGTCCTCTCTCTCTCATTCTGCTAGTCTTTACCCTCCGTCCTCTCTCATTCTGCTAGTCTTTATCCTCTGTCCTCTCTCATTCTGCTAGTCTTTACCCTCCGTCCTCTCTCTCTCATTCTGCTAGTCTTTATCCTCTGTCCTCTCTCATTCTGCTAGTCTTTATCCTCCGTCCTCTCTCTATCATTCTGCTAGTCTTTACCCTCCGTCCTCTCTCTCTCATTCTGCTAGTCTTTATCCTCCGTCCTCTCTCTATCATTCTGCTAGTCTTTATCCTCCTTCCTCTCTCTATCATTCTGCTAGTCTTTATCCTCGTCCTCTCTCTATCATTCTGCTAGTCTTTATCCTCCTTCCTCTCTCTATCATTCTGCTAGTCTTTATCCTCCTTTCTCTCTCTCATTATTCTTGTATTTTCATTTTCTTCTTCTCCACCTATATTTGTATTTCACTCCATTGCTATGCTTCTCTCTTGCTCTCTCCCTTGTCTTCCTCTCTCTTAATCTCTAATTTTCCCTCTCTCACCTGTACTCTCTCTCTCTCTGTTTCTCCCTCTCTCTGTCTATCTCTTTCTGTTTCTCCCACTCTCTGTGTCTCTCTCTCGGTTTCTCCCTCTGTCTCTCTCTCGGTTTCTCCCTCTCTGTCTCTCTCTTTCTGTTTCTCCCTCTCTGTCTATCTCTTTCTGTTTCTCCCTCTCTCTGTGTCTCTCTCTCGGTTTCTCCCTCTCTCTGTGTCTCTCTCTTGGTTTCTCCCTCTCTGTCTCTCTCTTTCTGTTTCTCCCTCTCTCTGTCTCTCTCTCTCGGTTTCTCCCTCTCTGTCTCTCTCTTAATCTCTTATTTTCCCTCTCTCACCGGTAACCGTCTCCTAGTGGGACTGGCTTTCAGCTGATAACTGTCGTACTTTCTCTTTTTTTCCTCTTTGCTCTCTCTATCATTCCACTAGTCATTACCTTCCTCTCTCTACCATTCCACTAGTCATTACCTTCCTCTCTCTCTCATTCTGCTAGTCTTTATCCTCCGTCCTCTCTCTATCATTCCACTAGTCATTACCTTCCTCTCTCTGTCATTCTGCTAGTCTTTATCCTCCGTCCTCTCTCTGTCATTCCACTAGTCATTACCTTCCTCTCTCTGTCATTCTGCTAGTCTTTATCCTCCGTCCTCTCTCTCTCATTCTGCTAGTTTTTATCCTCCGTCCTCTCTCTCTCATTCTGCTAGTCTTTATCCTCCGTCCTCTCTCTCTCATTCTGCTAGTCTTTATCCTCTGTCCTCTCTCATTCTGCTAGTCTTCACCCTCCGTCCTCTCTCTCTCATTCTGCTAGTCTTTATCCTCAGTCCTCTCTCTCTCATTCTGCTAGTCTTTATCCTCTGTCCTCTCTCTGTCATTCTGCTAGTCTTTATCCTCCTTCCTCTCTCTCTCATTCTGCTAGTCTTTACCCTCCGTCCTCTCTCTCTCATTCTGCTAGTCTTTATCCTCCGTCCTCTCTCTGTCATTCTGCTAGTCTTTATCCTCCGTCCTCTCTCTCTCATTCTGCTAGTCTTTACCCTCCGTCCTCTCTCTCTCATTCTGCTAGTCTTTACCCTCCGTCCTCTCTCTCTCATTCTGCTAGTCTTTATCCTCTGTCCTCTCTCATTCTGCTGGTCTTTATCCTCCGTCCTCTCTCTCTCATTCTGCTAGTCTTTATTCTCTGTCCTCTCTCATTCTGCTAGTCTTTACCCTCCGTCCTCTCTCTCTCATTCTGCTAGTCTTTACCCTCCGTCCTCTCTCATTCTGCTAGTCTTTATCCTCCGTCCTCTCTCTCTCATTCTGCTAGTCTTTATCCTCTGTCCTCTCTCATTCTGCTAGTCTTTACCCTCCGTCCTCTCTCTCTCATTCTGCTAATCTTTATCCTCTGTCCTCTCTCATTCTGCTAGTCTTTATCCTCCGTCCTCTCTCTATCATTCTGCTAGTCTTTACCCTCCGTCCTCTCTCTATCATTCTGCTAGTCTTTACCCTCTGTCCTCTCTCTCTCATTCTGCTAGTCTTTACCCTCCGTCCTCTCTCTCTCATTCTGCTAGTCTTTATCCTCTGTCCTCTCTCATTCTGCTAGTCTTTACCCTCCGTCCTCTCTCTCTCATTCTGCTAGTCTTTACCCTCCGTCCTCTCTCATTCTGCTAGTCTTTATCCTCTGTCCTCTCTCATTCTGCTAGTCTTTACCCTCCGTCCTCTCTCTCTCATTCTGCTAGTCTTTATCCTCTGTCCTCTCTCATTCTGCTAGTCTTTATCCTCCGTCCTCTCTCTATCATTCTGCTAGTCTTTACCCTCCGTCCTCTCTCTCTCATTCTGCTAGTCTTTATCCTCCGTCCTCTCTCTATCATTCTGCTAGTCTTTATCCTCCTTCCTCTCTCTATCATTCTGCTAGTCTTTATCCTCGTCCTCTCTCTATCATTCTGCTAGTCTTTATCCTCCTTCCTCTCTCTATCATTCTGCTAGTCTTTATCCTCCTTTCTCTCTCTCATTATTCTTGTATTTTCATTTTCTTCTTCTCCACCTATATTTGTATTTCACTCCATTGCTATGCTTCTCTCTTGCTCTCTCCCTTGTCTTCCTCTCTCTTAATCTCTAATTTTCCCTCTCTCACCTGTACTCTCTCTCTCTCTGTTTCTCCCTCTCTCTGTCTATCTCTTTCTGTTTCTCCCTCTCTCTGTGTCTCTCTCTCGGTTTCTCCCTCTGTCTCTCTCTCGGTTTCTCCCTCTCTGTCTCTCTCTTTCTGTTTCTCCCTCTCTGTCTATCTCTTTCTGTTTCTCCCTCTCTCTGTGTCTCTCTCTCGGTTTCTCCCTCTCTCTGTGTCTCTCTCTTGGTTTCTCCCTCTCTGTCTCTCTCTTTCTGTTTCTCCCTCTCTCTGTCTCTCTCTCTCGGTTTCTCCCTCTCTGTCTCTCTCTTAATCTCTTATTTTCCCTCTCTCACCTGTACTCTCTCTCTCTCTGTTTCTCCCTCTCTCTGTCTATCTCTTTCTGTTTCTCCCTCTCTCTGTGTCTCTCTCTCGGTTTCTCCCTCTGTCTCTCTCTGTCTCTGTCTCTCTCTCTCGTTAATGGCAGCTGTGACAGCTGGAGTCACTGAACTCTTCCTCCCACCACAGTAGTGCTGTGATCCCATCTTTCGCCTCTCCTCCTCTTCTCCTCCTCCGCTTCTCGTTCTTTAGTTAGCTGAAGCTCTGTCTCTCGGCCACAGGGACCTGGCACCGTGTTGCCATGGCGTCCAGAGGAGTGTTCTTCCCAGATATATTTATGTTTAGAGACCACACATTGTTGGCGTCCATCAGTCTCTACCATGCCGTTACCAGGGGTGTCAAACTAATTTCCTGACGTGTCTGTGGGTGTTTGGTTTTTCCTTTCAATTAAGAGCTAGACAACCAGGTGAGGGGAGTTCCTTACTAATTTGTGACCTTAATTCATCAATCAAGTACAAGGGTGGAGCGAAAACCCACAGACACTCGGCCTTGTGTGGAAGGAGTTGGACACAGGTGCTTTAGACAGACATGTCTGTGTTTCTGCTGGCCTCAGAAAAAGACACAAGCATCACTCTCTTTTTCTTTCTCACTCACATTCTCTCTCTCCCTCTCTCTCTATCGCTCTTTCACTCTTATGCTCTCTCTCTCATCTCCCTCCATTATATTCTCTCTCTCTCTCTCTCTCTCTCTCTCTCTCTCTCTCTCTCTCTCTCTCTCTCTCTCTGTCTATCTATCTCTGTCCCTCTCTCTCAATTCAATTCAAGGGGCTTTATTGGCATGGGAAACATGTGTTAACATTGCCAAAGCAAGTGAGGTAGATAATAAGCAAAAGTGAAAAAAAAACTATAAAAATAAACAGTAAATTTTACACTCACAAATGTTCCAAATGAATAAAGACATTTGAAATGTCATATTATGTTTATATACAGTTTTGTAAAGAATTGCAAATAGTTAAAGTACAAAAGGAGACATAAATAACATAAATATGGGTTGTATTTACAGCGGTGTGTGTTCTTCACTGGTTGCCCGTATCTTGTAGCAACAGGTCACAAATCTTGCTTCTGTGATGGCACACTGTGGAATTTCACCCAGTAGATATGGGAGTTTGTCAAAATTGGATTTGATTTCTAGTTTTTTGTGGGTCTGTGTAATCTGAGGGAAATATGTGTCTCTAATATGGTCATACATTTGGCAGGAGGAAGTGCAGCTCAGTTTCCACCTCATTTTGTGGGCAGTGTGCACATAGCCTGTCTTCTCTTTATTCTCTACAGCAGCCTTTCTCAATAGCAAGGCTGTGCTCACTGAGTCTGTACATAGTCAAAGCTTCTTTCTTTTTGGGTCGGTCACAGTGGTCAGGTATTCAGCCACTGTGTACTCTCTGTTTAGGGCCAAATAGCAATCTAGTTTGCTCAGTTTTTTTTGTTAATTCTTTCCCAATGTGTCAAGTAATTATGTGTGTCAAGGTTCTCTGCCAGTGTTGGTAGAGTTTTTCTAACCAGAAATCTGGATTTCCTAGTCAGAAACCTTAGTTAGAACTTTTAAGACAATATTCTCACCAGGTAGGTGACTATCTAACTCACATCAAAGGTCTCACTCTTAGAAGTTTAGGTGCCTGGAAGAACCTCTTGAGTTGCCACGCCGGCAAAATCTTTCCAGGGCAAGAACCCCTCTCAAAAGGGTCTCGAGGACCCCCTCTCCAAAGGGTCTCAGAGGACCCCCTCTCCAAAGGGTCTCGAGGACCCCCTCTCCAAAGGGTCTCAGAGGACCCCCTCTCCAAAGGGTCTCAGAGGACCCCCTCTCCAAAGGGTCTCAGAGGACCCCCTCTCCAAAGAGTCTCAGAGGACCCCCTCTCCAAAGGGTCTCAGAGGACCCCCTCTCCAAAGGGTCTCGAGGAACCCCTCTCCAAAGAGTCTGAGAGGAACCCCTTTCCAAAGAGTCTCAGAGGACCCCCTCTCCAAAGGGTCTCAGAGGAGCCCCTCTCCAAAGGGTCTCGAGGACCCCCTCTCCAAAGGGTCTCAGAGGACCCCCTCTCCAAAGGGTCTCAGAGGACCCCTCTCCAAAGGGTCTCAGAGGACCCCCTCTCCAAAGGGTCTCAGAGGACCCCCTCTCCAAAGGGTCTCAGAGGACCCCCTCTCCAAAGGGTCTCAGAGGACCCCCTCTCCAAAGAGTCTCAGAGGAACCCCTCTCCAAAGAGTCTCAGAGGAACCCCTCTCCAAAGAGTCTCAGAGGAGCCCCTCTCCAAAGAGTCTCAGAGGAACCCCTCTCCAAAGAGTCTCAGAGGAACCCCTATCCAAAGAGTCTCAGAGGAACCCCTCTCCAAAGAGTCTCAGAGGACCCCCTCTCCAAAGGGTCTCAGAGGACCCCCTCTCCAAAGGGTCTCAGAGGACCCCCTCTCCAAAGAGTCTCAGAGGACCCCCTCTCCAAAGAGTCTCAGAGGACCCCCTCTCCAAAGGGTCTCAGAGGACCCCCTCTCCAAAGAGTCTCAGAGGAACCCCTCTCCAAAGGGTCTCAGAGGAGCCTCTGTGTAAAAGTTCAAACAATACATTTTTTTGTGATAGGAGGGGTTCATTTTTTTAAACCTTTTTAATAATATATTGTAGAAGTGGCAGTGTATCAGATTGGAGGTGAGGCTTATTGAAGGCAATGCTTTCAGATAGTTCTTTATGGCCACCCGTTAGCGTACATGTCATTCCCGTTCATCATGTTACGTTTGTACACTAAAAATGTAAATTTTTCTTGTAAATGTATGCACATGACATATTCTTTAATATAATATGAATAATATTAACATTTCTGATTACATAAAGTAATAAAGTGGTAATTATTCCAACTTTGTGATTTGCATAGGTTCTTGATCAACACTTCTATTAAAACTGTCAGTGTTCAACCTTAACATGTGATGTCAATACAACAGAACAGATGAACAGGAAAGACATTTACTCTAACGGGTTTCCAAAAATATATATTTTTTAAGCCATGCCCCTCCTAAGCCACACTTCCACTCCAGGAACACGTTTATTTGATTTAAAAAGAAATTGAGGGTAGATCAG
>NC_048570.1:7443522-7463522 GCF_013265735.2 Oncorhynchus mykiss
ATGTAGCGTGCATTCATCTGTGTCAGTCGAAGGAGCTTACCTAGCTTGTGAAGGACCTGCCTAGTTACAGGATATGCAATTACTACAGTAGTCAAGGCAATTAAAAGGCCATTAAGGCCCAGGGGAAGACAGGCTTCAACTGAACAGAGGGAAGATATTTCATAACTTCTCCTCTCATATTTGTGAGAGGGATCCTAGGGGAGGATTGAGTAGAAGACACGTAGGAACACGGAACACAGAACACGGAACACAGAACACAGAACGCACTTCATCAGAAATCCACATTCTGTTGACTCCATGTTGGTACATGTGTCATATTTCTCATATTGCCAAATACAGTAGTTCCAGGATGGCATGTTTTTTCAGAGTGTAATTTGAAAAAAAGTAGAATAACATTTAATAATAACAATTATATTTCTTCTAACTTCTTCTACCTTTTTCCAATTCCATTCTGAAATTCAATTAGCTACTCAGATACATTAATTCCAATTCCATGGCTAAACCAATGCCTCCCTCGTCACAACATTTAAGTGACCTCCTTTTCAGAAATGGGCCTTTAGGAATTTAATGGCAGAATAACAATATAGTGAATTAATAACAGAGGAGTTTCTAAGAATTAGGTGCGGTAATTACTCAACTAGAATCCCAAGAGCTAGGTACTTGAGCCCAATTGCTCCTGTGAATAACCATTTCCATTAATGGAGAGAACGGAACTCTGTGAACGGAACACATCTGCTCTACATAGAAAGTATTTATGCAGCATTTATCTAGTCTGCTATGGATTACAACTTCCTGTTCCTGTTCTTGTCTTTTCTGCTTCGTTGGAACCAAATGAGCGGTTGGTTTACAGTTCCGATGATACATTATGCCTCTTCCACTATTGCTTCGATGGGAAAGGAGAGGAAATGTGTGCAGATAAATGACTGGAGTCACATGGCTTTCCTGTGTTATTCGCCATAGGCTTAATATTATCTAATAATCACATTGTTGAAGTAAATATGTGTTGTTTCTTGATTTTGTGTCTCTACAGCCATGAACTAAAGTTCCTGGTAGGTGCAGCTGAATGGGCACCCATGAATCTGTTCTCTCGGACTTAGATGCCGGCCTCTTCTTTTAATGTGACTCCAGCAACGATGTGGGGGGGATAACTAAGGCTAGGGGCCTCTGCTTCTGTCCCGGGAAGATGTTCTCCAAGAACCGCTTCAATGGACAACACGGAACACCCGTTGCACCCAAAGGCGACACCAAGGAACGGGTTCGCAAAAAGAGGGCCCCCAACCCCAGGGTAGCGCTTGTCATTCGGGAGAAGATCCACCGCCTGCTCCAAGGATCCGGCCAGGAACTACCCGCCCCAGACCTTTACTCTGCTGGGATCGAGGAGGAGGGGGGAGGAGAGGGACAGGAGAAGAGAAAGGAGGCCACAAATATTTTTGTGAGGTGTGGGCCCAGAGAGGAAGTTTGCTCCTCGAGGATCCCCACCTGTAAGGCACATGGAGGGGTGTCTGGGGCTTCCTGCATTGGGGAGGTGGAGCTGAACAGAGAGGGCTGTGTCAGGATCCCTTGCACTCTGCAGCACAATAGCAGAAGCCAATCTCCGGGGAAGCAGAAATTGAGTATCCCAGACGGGATTAGGACTTTCCCGGAAAAGAGACGAACACCCAAACACCAGAAATGGATAATCCCGGCAGGTATCCGGACCATTCCAGAACAGAGAAGAGAATCCCTACACCAGAACCGGATTAGCCAAAACAGGAACATCTCAACGTTTGCCGCAGAGGCAGGGGCAGCAGGAGGGAAGGCTGACTTCGGTCGGACCCGTTCAGATCAAAAGAGACCTGTTTCTATGGGTGACTATGTGGATTACAACTTCAACAGAACACGGCACGATACTCTGCTGGAGGTGGACGAGGAAGAAGAAGACGAAGAGGAGGAGGAAGAGGAGGAAGAGGAGGAAGAAGAGTCTAGTGCCATCATCGAGCACATTCTCAAAGAGCTGAGAGGGATCAACAAAATCCAGGAGGAGATCTCGGATCTGCGAGATTACCTTTCATCCGTGCGTGGCTCTGTAGAGGAGGTGTCTTCCTGTGTGGATGCTGTGCTCCTAGAGATAGAGGGCATTCGCTCAGGAAACAAGGCTAGTGGCAGTCCAGGAGATGGGGCTTGGTCTGGGGCTGCAGGGGGCAGTGACGGATCCTCCTTCACCCCTCACCAGAGGCCTGTCAGCGCCTACGGCAGTTTAGGCAGGCAGATGGTGCCTTCAGATTCCAATGTCTGCCGACCGTCCGTCTTCAGCCAACGCCACAGCATCCACGGGATGCCAGTGGAGTTCCACTTGCCAACATTAGAAGAGAAGTCTACCACAGTCTCGCCAGGCACCGAATTAGTGGAGCCTGTTGGCCAGCAGCAGGAGGATGATGAGCTGCCGAAACACAGCATCCCAGAGCCCACCATGGTCAGCAAACTGAGCTGTGGCTACCTGGAGCAGCAGGACGACCAGGACTTCCCAAGCACCAGCTCCCTATCCTCAGAACACAGCATCAATTCAGAGTCGGTCCTTGAGAGACCCTCATCCAGCCACGGTGCAATGTGTGGTGGTGCTAGAGGTGGTAGTAGGCGTGGTGGGGTGGAGAGCTGGGGTGGTGGTGGCCGAGAACATGGTGGGACTGAGAAGACTATATGGTGTGAAGAACAATGTTATTCCAGACAGAGGAGTCTGGAAGAGCAGGAAGGAGAGGGACCTGCCTGTTTGGAGGGGACAGGGAGCTGGGATCGGTATAGGGGCTCAGATGGGTATAGAACTGGTACCCTGGCCGAGTCCTCTACAGGAAGCTCCGACCTCCACTCTCTCCACTCCTCTGGACTACACTACAACTCCCCCGCCAGCACTTCCAGTCACGAGGAGTGGCGCTGCCATAGACGGAGGCTGCAACATCATCATGGGACTCAAGTTCCTACAGACATCCACTCAGAGTACCACAACCTGGGATACAAGGGTGCTGCTGATTGCTTATTTCCCCAGAGCTCTGGTTACCACTCAGTGGAAGGACATACAGGAGGAGTGGAGAGCTATGGCTACACAGCTCCCCCCACAGATCTCAGCTACACAACTGACTGCCAAGTAGATAGTTACCTGGAGAACTATTCTGGCCATGAGCACGACATGACTGAAGAGTTTACAGAGGTGACCTGTACCTGGGGCTCACTACAGGTGACCTGTACCACTGTGGCTGAAACAGACATTCCATTGGTCAATACAGATGAAGGAGTTATGCCAGGGCACCTCCCGCGCCCTAACAGCGCAGAGATCCAAAACGTTGGTTTTAACGTGAAGCGAATCGGGCGAGCCGTGCTGGACTTCAGCTCCGCCCTGCGGGAGGCACTACGCAAGTTGGAGGGACCCGGAACTGACAAGAGTCCTGGAGATGAGACTGAGCCCACAAGCCTTTTGGTGGAGTCTCAAACAAACCTACCCCACGCAGATATGTCCCAAACGTCAAAAGAGGATGGGTCGGACCCAGGGGCCTTGGACGACACAGAGAGACTAACCCAGACCTGTGTCCTCTCCTCTGCCCACTCAGACCCCTGCCCAGGTGAAACCCTGCCAGAGGAGGTCAGCGACGGCCACCAACAGGCTCAGGATGACCCTTACGGACCTTCTCTCCTTCCTTACTCCAGACAGGACGTTTCCCAAACAGGCCTAGACTTTGCTTCACTTGGTCCAGAGCCTATGGTCTCCCCACCCAATGCAGAGGCAGAAGAAAAAGGAGCCTCTCCTCTGCCTCAGGGCCCATCACACACCCCCACTCGGAACATCTCTCTATCGCAATGCACCACTGTAGAGTCCCTCTCACTCTCCTTCTCGGCTGAGCAGCCAGCACCCCAGCAGGAGCAGGGAGACGAACCCCCATCCCTGTCGCTGCCACAGCCCGACACAGAAGACCCAGAAGTCCCAGATACGCCTGCAGCCCCAGAAGGCGAGGCAGCAAGAGATGCAGCGGGAAAGGCAGAGAGAGCAGAGGAGCACACCCTGGAGATAAGCCAGAGGGAGGTGCGGAGGCTGAAGTGCCTGAGGACCTTCCAGCAGATCCTTCGGGAGAAGAGGGAGTCACGGCGCCAGCTCACCAGCATGACCATGTCCACCTTCAAGGGAGACAACCTCATTCCAGGTAGCTATCACCTACCATCCGTCGTACTGTTACTCGTAAAGCACTGTCTGGAACAAGAGCACATGTTCATCACCTGGTTATTTATTTATTTATTAGCATGAATAACTATTTTTCGTTCTATTCTCTCACATCTACCTAGTCATTTTGCTATTTTACCATCACCTCCCAGCATCACAACTGTAGCATCACCCTCCCAGCATCACTACTGTACCATCACCCTCCATCATCACTAATGTAGCACCCCCCAGCATTACTACTGTACCATCACCCCTCCCAGCATCACTACTGTATACTCACCCCCCAGCATCACTAATGTACCATCACCCCCCAGCATCACCACTGTATACTCACCCCCCCAGCATCACTACTGTACCATCACCCCCCCAGCATCACTAATGTACCATCACCCCCTCCCAGCATCACTACTGTACCATCACCCTCCCACCATCACTACTGTATCATCACCCTCCCAGCATCACTAATGTACCATCACCTCCCAGCATCACTAATGTACCATCACCCCCCCAGCATCACTAATGTACCATCACCCCCCAGCATCACTAATGTACCATCACCCTTCCACCATCACTACTGTATAATCACCCTCCCAGCATCATTAATGTCCCATCACCCTCCCAGCATCACTAATGTACCATCACCTCCCCAGCCTCCCTACTGCAGTACAAACCTCCCAGCATCACTAATGTACCATCACCTCCCCAGCATCACTACTGTACCATCACCCCCCCAGCATTACTATTGTACCATCACCCCCCCAGCATTACTACTGTACCATCACCCCCCCCAGCATCACTACTGTACCATCACCCCTCCCAGCATCACTACTGTACCATCACCCACCCCAGCATCACTATTTGACCATCACCCCCCCAGCATCACTATTGTACCATCACCCCCCCAGCATCACTACTGTACCATCTCCCCCCCCCAGCATCACTACTGTACCATCCCCTCCCCAGCATCACTATTGTCTATTGTACCATCACCCCCCAGCATCATTATTGTACCATCCCTCTCCCAGCAGTTGTTATTGCTAATGGATTGGCTGGAAGGACTTCAACAAGGACTTGTTGTTTTAATTGTACTGCTAAGCTGATGACTCTTTGTCTCTCTGTTTCTGTCTCTCTTTCCTCTCTCCTCTCTCCTCTTTCTCTCTCTCCTCTCTCCTCTTTCTCTCTCTCCTCTCTTCTCTCTCTCTCTCCTCTCTTCTCTTTCTCTCTCTCCTCTCTCCTCTCTTCTCTTTCTCTCTCCTCTCTTTTTCTCCCTCTCATCTCTTCTCTTTCTCTCTCTCCTCTCTCTCCTCTCCTCTCTCTCTCTCTCCTCTCTCCTCTTTCTCTCTCTCCTCTCTTCTCTCTCTCTCTCCTCTCTTCTCTTTCTCTCTCTTCTCTCTCCTCTCTTCTCTCTCCTCTCTTCTCTTTCTCTCTCTCCTCACTTCTCTTTCTCTCTCACCTCTCTTCTCTTTATCTCTCTCCTCTCCTCTCTCTCTCTCCCCTCTTCTCTTTCTCTATCCTCTCTCTCTCCTCTCTTCTCTCTCTCTCCTCACTTCTCTTTCTCTCTCACCTCTCTTCTCTTTATCTCTCTCCTCTCTCTTCTCTCTCTCTCCTCTCTTCTCTCTCTCGCTATCTCCTCTCTTCTCTTTCTCTTTCCTCCCTTTCAGATGGAAGTCGACATGACGATCAGGTCTCTTTTCTCAAGTCAATGTCTTTATGTGCATGTCCTCATGCTTTGACGTTGACCATTCTTGCTCATGAGTTAATACCATTTTATACTACTGTGTTACATGGCAACAACATGTACAGTAGTATTGCCTACATTGCTTCCTTAGTTTGGTTTGTCTCTTGTTGGTGATTTGACCCTTGACCCTTTATAATGTTGCCACTTCACGAAGAGTCTTCTTGTTTTCCTTGTTAAAGGAATTGAGGGAAAATTAAATGAGTTGAGGGAACATTAGAGGAGTTGAGGGAACATTAAAGGAGTTGAGGGAACATTAGAGGAGTTGAGGGAACATTAAAGGAGTTGAGGGAACATTAAAGGAGTTGAGGGAACATTAAAGGAGTTGAGGGAACATTAGAGGAGTTGAGGGAACATTAGAGGAGTTGAGGGAACATTAAAGGAGTTGAGGGAACATTAAATGAGTTGAGGGAACATTAGAGTAGTTGAGGGAACATTAAAGGAGTTGAGGGAACATTAAATGAGTTGAGGGAACATTACAGGAGTTGAGGGAACATTAAAGGAGTTGAGGGAACATTAAAGGAGTTGAGGGAACATTAAAGGAGTTGAGGGAACATTAAAGGAGTTGAGGGAACATTACAGATGTTAAATGAGTCTCTCTTTCTCTGTCTCTCTCTTTCTCTGTCTCTCTCTTTATCTGTCTCTCTTTCTCTATCTTTGTCTGTCTCTCTCTTTCTCTGTCTCTCTCTTTCTCCCTCTGTCTTTCTCTGTCTCTCTCTTTCTCCCTCTCTTTCTCTGTCTCTCTCTTTCACTGTCTCTCTCTTTCTCTGTCTATCTCTTTCTGTACCTTTATGTCTTTGTCTTTCTCTGTCTGATATAATGTGGGCATGCTATATTATTATAACTTCTATAAGAACTGTCGGTCTCAGTGGCTAAAAATCTGACCTTTGACCTCTATTACAGGGCCGAAACAGAGATGGAGAGCCCAGCAAGCACTCGTGGGCCAAGCCTGCGTCAGTGACACCTCCTCTCTCTCTCTCTGTGTGTGTGTGTGTGTGTGTGTGTGTGTGTGTGTGTGTGTGTGTGTGTGTGTGTGTGTGTGTGTGTGTGTGTGTGTGTGTGTGTGTGTGTGTGTCTGAACATACTCCTGTAATTATAACCTCTAATATATTTGATCCTGTGTTTTTGTTTTTATTTTGTTGTTTATAACTGTGTGTGTTTAGTGGTGCCACGCCCTTTGGGATCGACAGTATGCCTGACCTCCGCAAAAAACAGCCTATCCCCCTGGTCGGCGAGCTGGTGAGTTCTTTTGACCCCTCAACCCTGCCCACTTACCTACTGTCATTTTGACCTTTCACCCCTGAATTTACAGTACCTCAGACAAACCTAGAATAACATCTTTGGAAGTAAATAAATAGATCAATAAGACATCTATTAAGGTAAAGTAATATATTACAAAATAATAATGTCTTTCTCTCCCTCTGCCCTCTCTCTCTCTCCCTCTGCCCTGTCTCTCTCTCTCCCTCTGCCCTGTCTCTCTCTCTCCCTCTGCCCTGTCTCTCTCTCTCCCTCTGCCCTGTCTCTCTCTCTCCCTCTGCCCTGTCTCTCTCCCTCTGCCCTGTCTCTCTCTCTCTCCCTCTGCCCTGTCTCTCTCCATCTGCCCCGTCTCTCTTTCTCTCTCCCTCTGCCCTGTCTCTCTCCCTCTGCCCTGTCTCTCTCTCTCTCCCTCTGCCCTGTCTCTCTCTCTCTCCCTCTGCCCTCTCTCTCTCTCTCTCTCCCTCTACCTGCCCTGTCTCTCTCCCTCTGCCTGACCTGTCTCTCTCTCTCTCCCTCTGCCATGTCTCTCTCTCTCCCTCTGCCTGCCCTGTCTCTCTCTCTCCCTCTGCCCTGCCTCTCTCCCTCTGCCTGCCCTGTCTCTCTCTCTCCCTCTGCCCTGTCTCTCACTCTCCCTCTGCCCTGTCTCTCTCTCTCCCTCTGCCTGCCCTGTCTCTCTCTCTCTCTCTCTGCCTGCCCTGTCTCTCTCTCTCTCCCTCTGCCTGCCCTGTCTCTCTCTCTCTCTCCCTCTGCCCTGTCTCTCTCTCTCTCTGCCTGCCCTGTCTCTCTCTCTCTCTGCCTGCCCTGCCCTGTCTCTCTCTCTGCCTGCCCTGTCTCTCTCTCTCTCTGCCTGCCCTGTCTCTCTCTCTCTCTCTCTCTCCCTCCCTCTGCCCTGTCTCTCTCTCTCTGCCTGCCCTGTCTCTCTCTCTCTCTCTCCCTCTGCCCTGTCTCTCTCTCTCTCTGCCTGCCCTGTCTCTCTCTTCCCTCAGACAATGGTAAGTGTCAGTGAGTTTTCTCCTCCTGGTTTTAGCCATTTGTCCTTCCAATCCCATTGACATGAATGTCTAAATTCCAGTATAATACTGTATGATAGCATGGACACACACACACACACACACACACACACACACACACACACACACACACACACACACACACACACACACACACACACACACACACACACACACACACACACACACACACACACACACACACACACACACACACATACATACACATATCATGTACACACAATAAACAACATCATTTAGTCTACAACACACATACAGAAGGAGACAAAGACAGGCAGATCCTCTCTGTTTGGGAAACACAAGCTGGGTGTCACGACTGCACAATGCTCACAGCCGCACACATTGACAACAACAAGTCTACAACACTCTGAGCTCAACAGTCAAACCGTAGAGAGAGAAAGTAGACCTGAGCTTTAGTCAACGTGTTCTGGTACTCCACAAAGTCAAGTGACCATCTGCTCTTCTCCTGGTTAAAATGAAAAAAACAATATGCTGTTATGTTATGAAACGAGTCTGGCGCCTTAACTTAACTTCACGTTAACAAAATACACTCCAATTAGAATCCCGTCCAGCGCTTCTCCCACACACACAAGCTGTCGTACGTTTAACACACCTCATACGGACCGTGATTACGATGGCAGAGTGGTCTCTTAGTTTGTCTCCTGTTTTTCTCCTCAGAACATTCTAGCCATTTTAGCATGGAGCGGCTAAGCTGTTTGATTAGCAGGTCTAGCAAGACACTGACAGACAGACAGACAGACAGACAGACAGACAGACAGACAGACAGACAGACAGACAGACAGACAGACAGACAGACAGACAGAGGGCAGAGAGAGAGAGGGCGGAGAGAGAGAGAGGGCGGAGAGAGAGAGAGGGCGGAGAGAGAGGGCGGAGAGAGAGAGAGAGAGGGCGGAGAGAGATGGCGGAGAGAGAGAGAGAGAGAGAGGACGGAGAGAGAGAGAGAGAGAGAGAGGGCGGAGAGAGAGAGAGAGGGCGGAGAGAGAGAGAGGGCGGAGAGAGAGAGAGGGCGGAGAGAGAGAGAGAGAGGGCGGAGAGAGAGAGAGGGCGGAGAGAGATGGCGGAGAGAGAGAGAGAGAGAGAGGGCGGAGAGAGAGAGAGAGAGAGGGCGGAGAGAGAGAGAGAGGGCGGAGAGAGAGAGAGAGAGAGGGCAGAGAGAGAGAGAGAGAGGGAGGCTCTTAGAGTGTTTATGCGGTTACCACACAGTCCACTGTGGAGGAAGAGAGGGAGACCAGACACACAGGGACACATCAGAGCATCTCTAAGAGCTAAGAACCGCTAACATGATGACGATCTGTCCTCTGACAACCACACAGTCTGACTCACATTACACAACTGATCCATAGAAACCTTTTAGCCTGAAATCCAGAACCTGTTAAAGCCAACATTCCACTCCATGAACTCTGTGTCACTCAAACGGACTGGTACCCAGGCTTCTGGGTCTCTGTACAGCAGGCTGGGTTTCTGTACAGCAGGCTGTGTTTCTGTACAGCAGGCTGGGTTTCTGTACAGCAGGCTGTGTTTCTGTACAGCAGGCTGGGTTTCTGTACAGCAGGCTGGGTTTCTGTACAGCAGGCTGGGTTTCTGTACAGCAGGCTGGGTTTCTGTACAGCAGGCTGGGTTTCTGTACAGCAGGCTGTGTTTCTGTACAGCAGGCTGGGTTTCTGTACAGCAGGCTGTGTTTCTGTACAGCAGGCTGGGTTTCTGTACAGCAGGTTGGGTCTCTGTACAGCAGGTTGGGTTTCTGTACAGCAGGTTGGGTCTCTGTACAGCAGGTTGGGTTTCTGTACAGCAGGCTGTGTTTCTGTACAGCAGGCTGGGTTTCTGTACAGCAGGCTGTGTTTCTGTACAGCAGGCTGTGTTTCTGTACAGCAGGCTGTGTTTCTGTACAGCAGGCTGGGTTTCTGTACAGCAGGCTGTGTTTCTGTACAGCAGGCTGTGTTTCTGTACAGCAGGCTGGGTTTCTGTACAGCAGGCTGGGTTTCTGTACAGCAGGCTGTGTTTCTGTACAGCAGGTTGGGTTTCTGTACAGCAGGCTGGGTTTCTGTACAGCAGGCTGTGTTTCTGTACAGCAGGCTGGGTTTCTGTACAGCAGGCTGGGTTTCTGTACAGCAGGCTGGGTTTCTGTACAGCAGGCTGGGTTTCTGTACAGCAGGCTGGGTTTCTGTACAGCAGGCTTGGTTTCTGTACAGCAGGCTGGGTTTCTGTACAGCAGGTTGGGTTTCTGTACAGCAGGCTGGGTTTCTGTACAGCAGGCTGGGTTTCTGTACAGCAGGCTGGGTTTCTGTACAGCAGGCTGGGTTTCTGTACAGCAGGTTGGGTCTCTGTACAGCAGGTTGGGTTTCTGTACAGCAGGCTGTGTTTCTGTACAGCAGGCTGTGTTTCTGTACAGCAGGCTGGGTTTCTGTACAGCAGGCTGTGTTTCTGTACAGCAGGCTGTGTTTCTGTACAGCAGGCTGTGTTTCTGTACAGAAACCCGGTTTCTGTACAGCAGGCTGGGTTTCTGTACAGCAGGCTGGGTTTCTGTACAGAAACCCGGTTTCTGTACAGCAGGCTGGGTTTCTGTACAGCAGGCTGTGTTTCTGTACAGCAGGCTGGGTTTCTGTACAGCAGGTTGGGTCTCTGTACAGCAGGTTGGGTTTCTGACAGCTGATGTAAGAAGGGCTTTATAAATGTATTTGATTGATTGAATGCTAAGAAACCATATCCCCTGTTCACACATTTGCAGAAGAATCCCCCCCCCCCCCCCTCGCTCTGCTTTCACATGTGAAGGTGTGTAGATAACATCACATACCTTCCCCCATGAAAATGTGACTTCCTATTGAAAAGTGTACCTAAAACATTAAAATGTTTCATTTTTTCATTTTCATTCCCTCTGTCTCAGTCCCTGTTGCAGGCCAGGAAGGCAGGGCTCTCTGTGGCTACAAATACATCCATCAAGGACCATGAGCTGGTGAGAGGACACACACACACACACACACACACACACACACACACACACACACACACCGTTCACCACTCTTGGCAATCTATTCTACCTGACCCTTCTTTGGTCCTCTTGTGTGAGGTGTGAGTTTATAAATAGCATTGTGTGGCTCTCCCTGGTACAGTTCTCTCCCTCTCCCTATCCTGTATCCTGTCTCCAATCTCCGTCCCTCTCACTCTCCCTCTCCCTTTCCCCCCCCTCTCTCCCTCTCCCACCTCCTCTCTCCCCCCCTCTCTCCCTCTCCCACCTTCTCTCTCTCTCTCTCTCTCTCTCTCTCTCTCTATTCAATTCACATGTCAACTTAATGGCTTTATTGGCATGGAAACACATGTTAACATTGCCAAAGCAAGTGAAGTAAGTGAAGTAAATAATTAACAAAAGTGAATAAACAGTAAACATTACACTCACAGAAATTCGAAAAACGAATGAAGACATTTCAAATGTCATATTATGTCTTTATACAGTGTTGTAACGATGTGCAAATAGTTAAAGTACAAAAGGGAAAATAAATAAACATAAATATGGGTTGTATTTACAGCGGTGTTTGTTCTTCACTGTTTGCCCTTTTCTCGTGGCAACAGGTCACAAATCTTGCTGCTGTGATGGCACACTGTAGTAGTTCACCCAATATATATGGGAGTTTATCAAAATTTGGTTTGTTTTCAAATTCTTTGTGGATCTGTGTAATCAGAGGGAAATATGCATCTCTAATATGGTCATACATTGGGCAGGAGGTTAGGAAGTGCAGCTCAGTTTCCACCTCATTTTGTGGGCAGTGAGCACATAGCCTGTCTTCTCTTGAGAGTCAGTTCTCTCTACAGCAGCCTTTCCCAATAGCAAGGCTATGCTCACTGAGTATGTACATAGTCAAAGCTTGCCTTAAGTTTGAGTCAGTAATAATTTTGGGGGGTTTCTTATGATTTGGTTGGGTCTTATTGTGCTGCTGTCCTAGGGCTCTGTAGGGTGTGTTTGTGTTTGTGAACAGAGCCCCAGGACCAGCTTGCTTAGGGGACTCTTCTCCAGGTTCATCTCTCTGTAGGTGATGGCTTTATTATGGAAGGTTTGGGAATCGCTTCCTTTTAGATGGTTGTAGAATTTAACGGCTCTTTTCTGGATTTTGATAATCAGTGGGTATCGGCCTAATTCTGCTCTGCATGCATTATTTGGTGTTTTACGTTGTACACAGAGGATATTTTTGCAGAATTCTGTATACAGAGTCTCAATTTGGTGTTTGTCCAATTTAGTGAATTCTTGTTTTGGTGAGCAGACCCCAGACCTCCAAACAATATATGGCAATAACCAATTCAAGTATTTTTAGCCAGCTCCTAATTGGTATGCTGAATTTTATGTTCCTTTTAATGGCATAGAAGGCCTTGTCTCTCAGCTCGTTCACAGCTTTGTGGAAGTTAACAGTGGTGCTGATGTTTAGGCAGAGGTATGTATAGTTTTTTGTGTGCTCTAGGGCAACGGTGTCTAGATGGAATTTGTATTTGTGGTCCTGGTGACTGAACCTTTTTTTGGAGCATCATTATTTCTGTCTTACTGAGATTTACTGTCAGGGCCCAGGTCTGACAGTATCTGTGCAGAAGATCTAGGTGCTGCTGTAGCTCCTCCTTGGTTGGTGACAGAAGCACCAGATCATCAGCAAATAATAGACATTTGACTTCTAGTAGGGTGAGGCCGGGTGCTGCAGACTGTTCTAGTGCCCTCACCAATTCGGTGATACAGTTGAAGTCGGAAGTTTACATACACTTAGGTTGGAGTCATTAAAACAAATTTTTTAACCACTCCACAAATGTATTGTTAACAAACTATAGTTTTGGCAAGTCGGTTAGGACATCTACTTTGTACATGAAACAAGTAATTTTTCTAACAATTGTTTACAGACAGATTATTTCACTTATATCACAATTCCACAATTCACTTGTATCACAATTCCAGTGGATCAGAAGTTTACATACACTAAGTTGACTGCCTTTAAACAGCTTGGAAAATTCCAGAAAATAATGTCATGGCTTAAGAAGCTTCTGATAATTGACATCATTTGAGTGGTGTACCTGTGGATGTATTTCAAGGTCTACCTTCAAACTCAGCGCCTCTTTGCTTGACATCATGGGAAAATCGAAAGAAATCAGCCAAGACCTCAGAAAATAATTGTAGACCTCCACAAGTCTGGTTCATCCTTGGGAGCAATTTCCAAACGCCTGAAGTTTCCACATTCATCTGTACAAACAATAGTACACAAGTATAAACACCATGGGACCACGCAGATGTCATACCACTCAGGAAGGAGACGTGTTCTGTCTCCTAGAGATGAATGTACTTTGGTGTGAAAAGTGCAAATCAATCCCAGAACAACAGCAAAGGACATTGTGAAGATGCTGGAGGAAACAGGTACAAAAGTATCTACATTCACAGTGAAACGAGTCCTATATCGACATAACCTGAAAGGCCGCTCTATCCCTGTCACATTCTGTGAATAAGTTCCTCTCCTAAACTCTATCCCTGTCACATTCTGAGAAGAAAATCCTATCCTAAACTCTATCCCTGGTTCAAGTGGTGCAGGGCTCCCAAGTGGCACAGCAGTCTAAAGCACTGCATTTCAGTGCAACAGGCAACACTGCAGTCCCTGGTTTGAATCCAGGCTGTATCACATCTGGCCGTGAATGGGAGTCCCATGGGCGGCGCACAATTGGGCCAGCGTCGTCCGGGCTTGGCCGGTGTAGGCCGTCATTGTAAATAACAATTTGTTCTTATTAACTGACTTGCCTAGTAAAATAAAAATGAAACCAATCCCTGTCACATTCTGTGAATAAGTTGCTCTCCTAACCTTGCTTCTCTTGATGGTTTACAGTGACTCATATATTTTGTAACATTCCAGTTCCAACCAAACAAACAATAGACGGTTGAGTTCCCTGGTGTGTGTTCATACCTCAGCCTACGGTTCGGTGTGCACCTCGACTCTGCACCACCCACCATCCCTGACACCTACTGCACCTGACTAAACACATGTCTCACTTTCTCATTTTCTCTTTTTGTGTGTGTCTCTCTCTCACACTCTCTCTCTTTCTTGCTCCCTACCTCTCTATCTCTCTCTCTACCTCTCTCTCTCTCTCTCTCTCTCTCTCTCTCTCTCTCTCCCTAACTCTCCCTACCTCCCTCTCTCTCTCTGTTTCCCTATCTATCTCTTTCTCTCTATCCCTACCTCTCACTCTCTGTCTCTCTCCCTCTCCCTACCTCTCTCTCTCTCCCTACCTCTCTCTCTCTCCCTACCTCTCTCTCTCTCTCTCTCCTTCCTATCTATTTTTCTGTCTTTCTCTGTATGTCTCCCCCCTTACACTCCTACAGAAGAGCCACGTTTATAAGAAAACCCTGCAGGCTCTGATCTACCCCATCTCCTGCACAACGCCCCACGCCTTCCAGGTGTGGACTGCCTCCACACCCACCTACTGCTATGAGTGTGAGGGGCTGCTGTGGGGCATCGCCCGCCAGGGCATGAGGTGTGCTGAGTGTGGGGTCAAAGTTCACGAGAAGTGCCAGGAGCTGCTAAACGCTGACTGTCTGCAGAGTGAGTAGAGGAGGAATAGGAGGGGGGAAGGAAGGGTAGAGGGGAAGATGAGGGGAGGTTGGGGTTGAAATGCTGAGGCTGTTCAATTTTTCTGTAACTCTCCTCCCCCTCTCCTCCCCCTCTCCTCTCCTCTCTTCCCCTCTCTCCTCCTCCTCTCCTCCCCTCTTCCCACTCCCCCTCTCCTCCCCCTCTCCGTCCCTCTCTCCTCCCTTCTCTCCTCGCCCTCTCCTCCCACCACGCCTTCCCTCTATCCAGGGGCGGCTGAGAAGAGCTCTAAGACAGGAGCAGAGGACCGGACGCAGCACATCATCACAGCAATGAAGGACAGGATGAAGATCAGGGAGAGGAACAAGCCGGAGATCTTTGAGGAGATCAGGGCTGTGTTCGCCGTCACTAAGCTGCTCCATGCTCAGCAGATGAAGACGATTAAACAGAACGTGTTAGACGGAACCTCCAAGTGGTCTGCCAAGATCACCATCACCGGTACGTCCTGTACCGAACCACAAAGTACCGCACTGCAACTACAGCACCCCACCTCACCACATCCCACCGCACTGCAACTACAGCACCCCACCTCACCACATCCCACCGCACTGCATCTACAGCACCCCACCTCACCACATCCCACCGCACTGCAACTACAGCACCCCACCTCACCACATCCCACCGCACTGCATCTACAGCACCCCACCTCACCACATCCCACCGCACTGCAACTACAGCACCCCACCTCACCACATCCCACCGCACTGCACCACAACAACCCACCACAACAACCCACAGTACCCCACCATAACAACCCACAGTACCCCACCATAACAACCCACAGTACCCCACCATAACAACCCACAGTACCCCACCACACCATCCCCACAGTACCCCACCATAACAACCCACAGTACCCCACCATAACAACCCACAGTACCCCACCATAACAACCCACAGTACCCCACCACACCATCCCCACAGTACCCCACTATAACAACCCACAGTACCCCACCATAACAACCCACAGTACCCCACCACACCATCCCCACTTACCCCACCATAACAACCCACAGTACCCCACCATAACAACCCACAGTACCTCACCATAACAACCCACATTACCCTACCACAACAACCCACAGTACCCCACCACAACAACCCACAGTACCCCACCACACCATCCCCACAGTACCCCACCACAACAACCCACAGTACCCCACCACAACAACCCACAGTACCCCACCATAACAACCCACAGTACCCCACCATAACAACCCACAGTACCCCACCATAACAACCCACAGTACCCCACCACAACAACCCACAGTACCCCACCACACCATCCCCACAGTACCCCACCACAACAACCCACAGTACCCCACCATAACAACCCACAGTACCCCACCATAACAACCCACATTACCCCACCACAACAACCCACAGTACCCCACCACAAAAACCCACAGTACCCCACCACACCATCCCCACAGTACCCCACCACAACAACCCACAGTACCCCACCACAACAACCCACAGTACCCCACCATAACAACCCACAGTACCCCACCACAACAACCCACAGTACCCCACCACACCATCCCCACAGTACCCCATCACAACAACCCACAGTACCCCACCATAACAACCCACAGTACCCCACCACAACAACTCACAGTACCCCACCCCACCATCCCCACAGTACCCCACCACAACAACCCACAGTACCCCACCACACCACATCCCACCGCACTGCACCACAACAACCCACCTCACCGCCCCACAGTACCCCACCACAACAACCCACCATAACAACCCACAGTACCCCACAATAACAACCCACCTCACCGCCCCACAGCACCCCACCACAACAACCCACAGTACCCCACAACAACCCACAGTACCCCACCACAACAACCCACCACAATAACCCACAGTACCCCACCATAACAACCCACCATAACAACCCACAGTACCCCACCATAACAACCCACAGTACCCCACCATAACAACCCACCATAACAACCCACAGTACCACACCATAACAACCCACCATAACAACCCACAGTACCACACCATAACAACCCACCATAACAACCCACAGTACCCCACAACAACCCACCCCACCGCCCCACAGCACCCCACCACAACAACCCACAGTACCCCACAACAACCCACAGTACCCCACCACAACAACCCACCACAATAACCCACAGTACCCCACCATAACAACCCACCATAACAACCCACAGTACCCCACCATAACAACCCACAGTACCCCACCACAACAACCCACAGTACCCCACCACACCATCACCACATTACCCCAACTCACCGCCTCACAGTACCCCACCATAACAACCCACCATAACAACCCACAGTACCCCACCACAACAACCCACAGTACCCCACCACAACAACCCACAGTACCCCACCACATCGCAGAACATTACCCCACAACACCGCCCCACATTACCCCACAACACCGCCCCACATTACCTCACCACATCGCAGAACAGTACCCCACCACACCTCCACAACATTACCCCACAACAACCCACAGTACCCCACCACACCTCCACAACATTACCACACAACACCACCACAACATTACCCTACCACACCAGCCCCACAATACCCTACCACACCTCCACAACATTACCCCACAACAACCCACAGTACCCCACAACACCACCACAACATTACCCTACCACACCAGCCCCACATTACCCTACCACACCACCACAACATTACCCTACCACACCAGCCCCACATTACCCTACCACACCTCCACAACATTACCCTACCACACCAGCCCCACATTACCCTACCACACCAGCCCCACATTACCCTACCACACCTCCACAACATTACCCTACCACACCAGCCCCACATTACCCTACCACACCAGCCCCACATTACCCTACCACACCTCCACAACATTACCCTACCACACCTCCACAACAGTACCCCACCACACCAGCCCCACATTACCCTACTGTGTGTGTGTGTGTGTGTGTGTGTGTGTGTGTGTGTGTGTGTGTGTGTGTTAGTTGTCAGTGCTCAGGGTCTCCAGGCTAAAGACAGGACTGGCTCCAGTGACCCCTACGTGACCATCCAGGTGGGGAAGACTAAGAAGAGAACCAAGACCATCTACGGAAACCTCAACCCTGTCTGGGAGGAGACGTTCAACTTGTAAGACTTTTCCTTCTTCCTCCTCCTCTTCTTTACCCTCTCTTCTCGCCCACTCCTTCTTCCTCCTCCTCTTCTTTACCCTCTCTTCTCGCCCTCTCCTTCTTCCTCCTCCTCTTCTTTACCCTCTCTTCTCGCCCACTCCTTCTTCCTCCTCCTCTTCTTTACCCTCTCTTCTCGCCCTCTCCTTCTTCCTCCTCCTCTTCTTTACCCTCTCTTCTCGCCCTCTCCTTCTTCCTCCTCCTCTTCTTTACCCTCTCTTCTCGCCCACTCCTTCTTCCTCCTCCTCTTCTTTACCCTCTCTTCTCGCCCTCTCCTTCTTCCTCCTCCTCTTCTTTACCCTCTCTTCTCGCCCTCTCCTTCTTCCTCCTCCTCTTCTTTACCCTCTCTTCTCGCCCTCTCCTTCTTCCTCCTCCTCTTCTTTACCCACTCTTCTCGCCCTCTCCTTCTTCCTCCTCCTCTTCTTTACCCTCTCTTCTCGCCCTCTCCTTCTTCCTCCTCCTCTTCTTTACCCTCTCTTCTCGCCCTCTCCTTCTTCCTCCTCCTCTTCTTTACCCTCTCTTCTCGCCCTCTCCTTCTTCCTCCTCCTCTTCTTTACCCTCTCTTCTCGCCCACTCCTTCTTCCTCCTCCTCTTCTTTACCCTCTCTTCTCGCCCTCTCCTTCTTCCTCCTCCTCTTCTTTACCCTCTCTTCTCGCCCTCTCCTTCTTCCTCCTCCTCTTCTTTACCCTCTCTTCTCGCCCACTCCTTCTTCCTCCTCCTCTTCTTTACCCTCTCTTCTCGCCCTCTCCTTCTTCCTCCTCCTCTTCTTTACCCTCTCTTCTCGCCCTCTCCTTCTTCCTCCTCCTCTTCTTTACCCTCTCTTTTCGCCCACTCCTTCTTCCTCCTCCTCTTCTTTACCCTCTCTTCTCGCCCTCTCCTTCTTCCTCCTCCTCTTCTTTACCCTCTCTTCTCGCCCTCTCCTTCTTACTCCTCCTCTTCTTTACCCTCTCGTCTCGCCCTCTCCTTCTTCCTCCTCCTCTTCTTTACCCTCTCTTCTCGCCCTCTCCTTCTTCCTCCTCCTCTTCTTTACCCTCTCTTCTCGCCCTCTCCTTCTTCCTCCTCCTCTTCTTTACCCTCTCTTCTCGCCCTCTCCTTCTTCCTCCTCCTCTTCTTTACCCTCTCTTCTCGCCCTCTCCTTCTTCCTCCTCCTCTTCTTTACCCTCTCTTCTCGCCCTCTCCTTCTTCCTCCTCCTCTTCTTTACCCTCTCTTCTCGCCCTCTCCTTCTTCCTCCTCCTCTTCTTTACCCTCTCTTCTCGCCCTCTCCTTCTTCCTCCTCCTCTTCTTTACCCTCTCTTCTCGCCCTCTCCTTCTTCCTCCTCCTCTTCTTTACCCTCTCTTCTCGCCCACTCCTTCTTCCTCCTCCTCTTCTTTACCCTCTCTTCTCGCCCTCTCCTTCTTCCTCCTCCTCTTCTTTACCCTCTCTTCTCGCCCTCTCCTTCTTCCTCCTCCTCTTCTTTACCCTCTCTTCTCGCCCTCTCCTTCTTCCTCCTCCTCTTCTTTACCCTCTCTTCTCGCCCTCTCCTTCTTCCTCCTCCTCTTCTTTACCCTCTCTTCTCGCCCTCTCCTTCTTCCTCCTCCTCTTCTTTACCCTCTCTTCTCGCCCACTCCTTCTTCCTCCTCCTCTTCTTTACCCTCTCTTCTCGCCCTCTCCTTCTTCCTCCTCCTCTTCTTTACCCTCTCTTCTCGCCCTCTCCTTCTTCCTCCTCCTCTTCTTTACCCTCTCTTCTCGCCCACTCCTTCTTCCTAATCCTCTTCCTCCTCTTCGTCTTCAACCCTTCCCTTCTCCATCCTTTGACTTCACCCTTTGTGCCTACATCTCCCACAATCCTCCTCCTCCTCCTCCTCTTCCTCCCTCCTCTTTCTCCTTTTCAGCTTTTTTTGTTTGTTAAACGTTGAGTCATAAATGTCAAGGTATAAATGTATGAAGACTGAATAATGACATCACCGTATTAACCCCTCCTGCCCAGTGAGTGCCACAACACGTCAGAACGGATCAAGCTGCG
>NC_048570.1:7468522-7493522 GCF_013265735.2 Oncorhynchus mykiss
TGTGAACTCAGCCCCAGGACCAGCTGGATGAGGGGACTGAGGCTTCAGTGTGTTAGTAGAACAGTTTTGTGAACTCAGCCCCAGGACCAGCTGGATGAGGGGACTGAGGCTTCAGTGTGTTAGTAGAACAGTTTTGTGAACTCAGCCCCAGGACCAGCTGGATGAGGGGACTGAGGCTTCAGTGTGCCCAGTTCTTGTTTCCAAAACTTACTTGCTCTTTTTTGAGTTTATATTATTAGTGGATATTGGCCTAATTCTGCCCTGCATGCATTGTTTGTAGTTTTCCTCTGGAAATGTAGGAGAATCTTAAAGAACTCTGCATGCAGGGTTTCAATGGGGTGTTTGTCCAATTTAGCGAAATTTTGTTTTGCAAGTGGACCCCACACCTCGCTGCCATAAAGTGCAATTGTTTCAATGACACATTAAATTAGGTTGGCCTAATTTTAATTAGGTATTACAATTTGAATGTGTTTTTTAATGGCGTGCTTCTCTCTCAGTTCATTCACTGCCTCATTAAGGTGTCCAGTTGAGCTTATTTTTAAACCTAAGTAATTTTAGTGTGTACAGTACTCTATATATTTTGGACTAATTCCCTGAGATCTGTATCTTCTCTGGAAAATAATTATTTTAATCTTTTTGGGGTTTACTGCCAGGGCCCAGGTCTCCCCCCCCCCCCCCTCTCTCTCTCTCTCTCTCTCTCTCTCTCTCTCTCTCTCTCTCTCTGTCTCTCTCTCTCTCTGTCTCTCTCTCTTTCTCTCTGTCTCTCTCTTCCTCTCTCTCTCTCTCTCTCTCTCTCTCTCGCTCAGTTAAACGTGTGTCCCTAGCAACAGGGCAGACTGTACCTCTTTGCCTCATGAATATTAATGAGCTGAGACCAGATAGAGCGTTCTGATTGGCAGCAGCTGTTTAACATATTGAGGGGAGCCAGTAGGGTCGTCTCCACTGATTAATATTCAGAAGCACCTGCCTTGGGTGGCTGAGGGAGGGAGAGAGGGAAACACTTGAGAGAAATATTGTTATGAGGACTAAGCACCAAACCAATCACAACATGTTTCACTGTAGACTCACTGTCTAACTGGCTCATTGTCTCCCTCCTTTGATTGTCTGTCTCTGACAGTGTGGATCTGTCTGTCTGTCTCTGACAGTGTGGATCTGTCTGTCTGTCTGTCTGTCTGTCTGTCTGTCTGTCTGTCTGTCTGTCTCTGACAGTGTGGATCTGTCTGTCTGTCTGTCTGTCTGTCTGTCTGTCTGTCTGTCTGTCTGTCTGTCTGTCTCTGACAGTGTGTATCTGTGTCTCTCTCCCTACAGAGAAGAGGACTGATAAGTCAGCAGTGTCTGGGGCCATCAGGTTACAGATCAGTGTGGAGATTGAAGGGGAGGAGAAAGTAGCATCCTACCACGCTCAGTACACCAGCCTGCATGAGGTAACACATCACATGTTATACAGTGTATACTATATATTGTGACTACAGAAAGCATAGAAACAAAGGAAACTCCCTCCTCTCTCTCTCCATCTCTCTCTCTGTCTCTCTCTCCCCCTCTCTCTCTGTCTCTCTGTCTCCCTCTCTCTCTGTCTCTATGTCTCTCTCTCTCTCTCTCTCTCTCTCTCTCTGTCTCTCTCTCCCCTCTCTCTCTGTCTCTCTCTCCCCCTCTCTCTCTGTCTCTCTGTCTCCCTCTCTCTCTGTCTCTCTGTCTCTCTCTCTCTCTCTCTCCACCTCTCTCTCTGTCTCTCTCTCCCCCTCTCTCTCTGTCTCTCTCTCCCCCTCTCTCTCTGTCTCTCTGTCTCCCTCTCTCTCTGTCTCTCTGTCTCTCTCTCTCTCTCTCTCTCTATCTCTCCACCTCTCTCTCTGTCTCTCTCTCCCCCTCTCTCTCTGTCTCTCTGTCTCCCTCTCTCTCTGTCTCTCTGTCTCTCTCTCTCTCTCTCTCTGTCTCTCTCTGTATCTCTCTCTCTCTCTCTCTCCCTCTCTTCCTCCTCTCTCTCTCTCTCTCTCTCTCTCTCTGTCTCCCTCTCTCCCTCCTCTCTCTCTCTCTCTCTCTGTCTCTCTCGCTCCCTCCTCTCTCTCTCTCTTTTTTCTCTCTCCCTCCTCTCTCTCTCTTTCTCTCTCTTTCCCTCCTCTCTCTCTCTTTCTCTCTCTCTCCCTCCTCTCTCTCTCTTTCTCTCTCTCTCCCCCTGTCTCCCCCCTCTAGAACATGTTCCATTACTCTACTGATGTTGTGGGTCAGGGGGTAGTGAAGATGCCTGTTGCCTATGGAGATGATGCATGGAAGGTCTACTTTGACGAGGTGCATCAGAATATCGTGGACGAGTTCGCCTTGCGCTATGGCATCGAGTCCATCTACCAGGCCATGACGTGAGTCCAATAACTTGTGTGTGTGTGTGTGTGTGCGTGTGCGCGTGCGTGTGCGTGTGTGTGTGTGTGTGACTGCACAATTGACTGCACAATTGCCCAGGGCATCCAAGGTTCCATTCTCTGACAGGTAGACTGAGGAGTACAGTACACTGATCAATATCACTGAGGAGTACAGTACACTGATCAATAACACTGAGGAGTACAGTACACTGATCAATATCACTGAGGAGTACAGTACACTGATCAATATCACTGAGGAGTACAGTACACTGATCAATAACACTGAGGAGTACAGTACACTGATCAATAACACTGAGGAGTACAGTACACTGATCAATAACACTGAGGAGTACAGTACACTGATCAATAACACTGAGGAGTACAGTACACTGATCAATAACACTGAGGAGTACAGTACACTGATCAATAACACTGAGGAGTACAGTACACTGATCAATAACACTGAGGAGTACAGTACACTGATCAATAACACTGAGGAGTAGAGTACACTGATCAATAACACTGAGGAGTACAGTACACTGATCAATAACACTGAGGAGTACAGTACACTGATCAATATCACTGAGGAGTACAGTACACTGATCAATAACACTGAGGAGTACAGTACACTGATCAATAACACTGAGGAGTACAGTACACTGATCAATATCACTGAGGGGTACAGTACACTGATCAATAACACTGAGGAGTACAGTACACTGATCAATAACACTGAGGGGTACAGTACACTGATCAATAACACTGAGGAGTACAGTACACTGATCAATAACACTGAGGGGTACAGTACACTGATCAATAACACTGAGGAGTACAGTACACTCATCAGTAACACTGAGTACACTCATCAATAACACTGAGGGGTACAGTAGACTGATCAATAACACTGAGGAGTACAGTACACTGATCAATAACACTGAGGGGTACAGTACACTGATCAATAACACTGAGGAGTACAGTACACTCATCAATAACACTGAGTACACTCATCAATAACACTGAGGAGTACAGTACACTGATCAATAACACTGAGGAGTACAGTACACTCATCAATAACACTGAGTACACTCATCAATAACACTGAGGGGTACAGTACACTGATCAATAACACTGAGGAGTACAGTACACTCATCAATAACACTGAGGGGTACAGTACACTGATCAATAACACTGAGGAGTACAGTACACTGATCAATAACACTGAGGAGTACAGTACACTGATCAATAACACTGAGGAGTACAGTACACTGATCAATATCACTGAGGAGTACAGTACACTGATCAATAACACTGAGTAGTACAGTACACTGATCAATAACACTGAGGAGTACAGTACACTGATCAATAACACTGAGGAGTACAGTACACTGATCAATAACACTGAGGAGTACAGTACACTGATCAATAACACTGAGGAGTACAGTACACTGATCAATATCACTGAGGAGTACAGTACACTGATCAATAACACTGAGGAGTACAGTACACTGATCAATATCACTGAGGAGTACAGTACACTGATCAATAACACTGAGGAGTACAGTACACTGATCAATAACACTGAGGAGTACAGTACACTGATCAATAACACTGAGGAGTACAGTACACTGATCAATATCACTGAGGAGTACAGTACACTGATCAATAACACTGAGGAGTACAGTACACTGATCAATATCACTGAGGAGTACAGTACACTGATCAATAACACGGAGGAGTACAGTACACTGATCAATAACACTGAGGAGTACAGTACACTCATCAATAACACTGAGGAGTACAGTACACTGATCAATAACACTGAGGAGTACAGTACACTCATCAATAACACTGAGTACACTCATCAATAACATGTCTCATGACCTGTCACGCACACACACCTTCATCAATCTCTCACTATGTGACTTTTAGGAGATGGCTGATGGAGAAATAACACGTTATTTTTCTCTCTTTCTCTCTCGTTATCTCTCTCTTCATCTCACTCCCTCTCTGTCTCTCTCTTCATCTCACTCCCTCTCTGTCTCTCCATCCCTCTGTCTCTCTCCAGTCACTTTGCCTGTCTGTCCTCTAAGTACATGTTGTCTGGTATTCCTGCTGTGATGAGTACTCTATTGGCCAATATCAACGCCTTCTACGCCCATCCTACGACCATCACCAACGTCTCCGCATGTGACCGCTTCAATGCCTCCAACTTCGGGGTAAGACTATTCGTTATTGTATTTGCTGCTTGGTAAACTCTGCAGTGTGTGAGTCTTAAAAGCTGTGTGACAGAGACACACCACAACATGACCATAGCAATAAAACCAGGTGTATATTATTCACAGGGAGTCTCAGAGTAGCAGTGTTATGGAAAGGGGATCCTACTCCTACTTCTACCATAGGACGTGTTGTGAATTTCGAGCCCAGACTTCTTAGCCAGTTGAGAGAGACCAGACGCAGTCAGAGGCCAGACTTCTTAGCCAGTTGAGAGAGACCAGACGCAGTCAGAGGCCAGACTTCTTAGCCAGTTGAGAGAGACCAGACGCAGTCAGAGGCCAGACTTCTTTGCCAGTTGAGAGAGACCAGACGCAGTCAGAGCCCAGTCTTCTTAGCCAGTTGAGAGAGACCAGACGCAGTCAGAGGCCAGTCTTCTTTGCCAGTTGAGAGAGACCAGACACAGTCAGAGGCCAATCTTCTTTGCCAGTTGAGAGAGACCAGACGCAGTCAGAGCCCAGTCTTCTTAGCCAGTTGAGAGAGACCAGACGCAGTCAGAGGCCAGTCTTCTTTGCCAGTTGAGAGAGACCAGACGCAGTCAGAGCCCAGTCTTCTTAGCCAGTTGAGAGAGACCAGACGCAGTCAGAGGCCAGTCTTCTTAGCCAGTTGAGAGAGACCAGACGCAGTCAGAGGCCAGTCTTCTTTGCCAGTTGAGAGAGACCAGACACAGTCAGAGGCCAATCTTCTTTGCCAGTTGAGAGAGACCAGACGCAGTCAGAGCCCTGTCTTCTTAGCCAGTTGAGAGAGACCAGACGCAGTCAGAGCCCAGTCTTAGCCAGTTGAGAGAGACCAGACGCAGTCAGAGCCCAGTCTTAGCCAGTTGAGAGAGACCAGACGCAGTCAGAGCCCAGTCTTCTTAGCCAGTTGAGAGAGACCAGACGCAGTCAGAGCCCAGTCTTCTTAGCCAGTTGAGAGAGACCAGACGCAGTCAGAGCCCAGTCTTAGCCAGTTGAGAAAGACCAGACGCAGTCAGAGCCCAGTCTTCTTAGCCAGTTGAGAGAGACCAGACGCAGTCAGAGCCCAGTCTTCTTAGCCAGTTGAGAGAGACCAGATGCAGTCAGAGGCCAGTCTTCTTAGCCAGTTGAGAGAGACCAGACGCAGTCAGAGCCCAGTCTTAGCCAGTTGAGAGAGACCAGACGCAGTCAGAGGCCAGTCTTCTTAGCCAGTTGAGAGAGACCAGACGCAGTCAGAGCCCAGTCTTAGCCAGTTGAGAGAGACCAGACGCAGTCAGAGCCCAGTCTTCTTAGCCAGTTGAGAGAGACCAGACGCAGTCAGAGCCCAGTCTTAGCCAGTTGAGAGAGACCAGACGCAGTCAGAGGCCAGTCTTAATGGCCCTTGGGATCCTAGCCAACAGCACTAGTAGTGCCACGACAGCTGAGATGAATGTCCATTTTGGCTCCGCCACCGGCTTTGTCCCCTGCCAGTCGCAGTCAGACGACTGTGATTTTATGAGCAACTGGCTGCTGGCTAGCAATGTGTATTTAGTCTAATAGGCTCAGGGACTACCTAGTGTTACCATAAACGACCTATGGAGATGCCAAATTGGTAAGCGCCAACCTGTTTCCCTTCTGACTAGAATTAAGGTCGGTTGTGAGGTTGGTGTGAGCTGTTTCTTACTAACTGTAGTGATAGTGGATTGCTAGATTGGTGACAACCTGTTTCCCTACTGACTATAGTGAGAGTTTGTTGCCAGATTGAAAAGCATCTGCTGTTCCCTACTGACTATAAAGTGACTGGGTTGCCAGATTGGTGAGAACCTTTCCATTCCCGACTGACGACAGTGTTAGCTTCTGACAAACAGAATGAAAAATTAACGGACAACTGGCGAAAAGCTCAAACCAAGTTTATTCACCCACTGGGTCAAACAGTTGAAAAGACAACGCCATCACAAGTATTTACACCCTCCCACTAGGCGGAGTCAACTCTAGTAAGCCAATACATCTCTGTTGCTAAGCAGGAACTTATTAAGTGGTGTGTTCTCAATTCATCTGACCTGACCTAGGCCCGAATTCCTCACTCCTCCCTAACCCGTGGCTTTTTCCCCACTCAGTAACTTTCCATACCCCTAGTTCTTATCCGCCTTCCGTTGACTCCACCGTATACAGTGCATTCGGGAAGTATTCAGACCCCTTGACCTTTTCCACATTTTGTTACGTTACAGTCTTGTTCTAAAATTGATTAAATATTTATTTTTTCTCAGCAATCTACACACAATACCCCATAATGACATCACAATACCCCATAATGACATCACAATACCCCATAATGACATCACAAAATCCCATAATGACAAAGCGAAAACAGGTTTTTAGAATTTTTTGCAAATGTATTACAAATAAAAAAAACAGAAATACCTTATTGACATAAGTATTCAGACCCTTTGCTATGAGACTCGAAATCGGGGGAGAAAGGCCTTGGTCAGGGAGGTGACCAAGAACCCGATGGTCACTCTGATAGAGCTCTAGAGTTCCTCTGTGGAGATGGGAGAACCTTCCAGAAGGACAACCATCTCTGCAGCACTCGGCCTTTATGGCAGAATGGTCAGACTGAAGCCAATCCTTAGTAAAATACACATGGCAGCCCGCTTGGGGACCTTAAGACTCTCTGGTCTCACAAAACCAAGATTGAACTCTTTGGCCTGAATGCTTTTACGGCTCCTAACCAACTGGGCTGTTTTGTTTGTTTTTTCACTTTGTTTGTAACTAATTTTGTACAGAGGATGTGTGTATGTGTGTGTGTGTATGTGTGTGTGTGTGTGAGCTTGACTCAGTGTGTGTGTGTTTCACCCTATACCATCTGCAGTACGCCCCAACCCCAGCAGCTAGAAGGTCCAGTATGGACTTCCTGTCCAAAACAATATAGCTAAGGGCTCTAACCTACATTATCAGCATAGAAACATTTCTGTGTGAGTCGCTATAAAGATATTAGTGTCTCCAGTGACAGCACTATAACTCAATACAGCCTGTAAATCTAGATACATGTGTCCCCTCCTCCTCTCATCCTCTCATCTTCTCCTCATCCCTCTCCTCTCCTCTCCTCTCCTCTCCTCTCCTCTCCTCTCCTCTCCTCTCCTCTCCTCTCCTCTCCTCTCCTCTCCTCTCCTCTCCTCTCCTCTCATCTCATCTCATCTCATCTCCTCTCCTTTCCTCTCCTCTCCTCTCCTCTCCTCTCCTCTCCTCTCCTCTCCTCTCCTCTCCTCTCCTCTCCTCTCCCTCTCTCTCTCTCTCTCTCTCTCTCTCTCTCTCTCTCTCTCTCTCTCTCTCTCTTTCTCTCTCTCTCTCTCTCTCTCTTTCTCTCTCTCTCTCTCTCTCTCTCTCTCTTTCTCTATATCTCTCTCTCGCTCTCACACTCTCTCACACAATACTGAAGTATTACAAAAATGCATATCAACAAAAAACAATATATATGGAAAGTAATGCACCAAAAAAACACCAAAACAACAAGCAACAAGAAGGGCTCATGTGTAAGAACATATGGTGGGAGTGATTGTCTCTCTTAAATTATGACAGTCCAGGACATCAGCTGCAAGATCTACTCTCTGTGTCCTCTCCTAACAAAACGCAGATTTCCTTCTCAACCGGCAGTTTAGGAAATCCTGCTATTCTTTCTTCAAATTCCAGGAGATAAATACCTATTGAGTTATATTTGTATCAGTGGAGTAGGAAGAGCTGCTCCTTCTGTACTTCACCTGACCCGCAGTCTCTCTACTTTCTCTACCTTCTGTACTTCACCTGACCCACAAGGTCTCTACTTTCTCTACCTTCTGTACTTCACCTGACCCACAAAGTATCTCTACTTTCTCTACCTTCTGTACTTCACCTGACCCACAAAGTCTCTCTACTTTCTCTACCTTCTGTACTTCACCTGACCCACAGTCTCTCTACTTTCTCTACCTTCTGTACTTCACCTGACCCACAAGGTCTCTACTTTCTCTACCTTCTGTACTTCACCTGACCCACAAAGTATCTCTACTTTCTCTACCTTCTGTACTTCACCTGACCCACAAAGTCTCTCTACTTTCTCTACCTTCTGTACTTCACCTGACCCACAACGTCTCTCTACTTTCTCTACCTTCTGTACTTCACCTGACCCACAAAGTCTCTCTACTTTCTCTACCTTCTGTACTTCACCTGACCCACAAAGTCTCTCTACTTTCTCTACCTTCTGTACTTTACCTGACCCACAGTCTCTCTACTTTCTCTACCTTCTGTACTTCACCTGACAAACAAAGTCTCTCTACTTTCTCTACCTTCTGTACTTCACCTAACCCACAAAGTCTCTCTACTTTCTCTACCTTCTGTACTTCACCTGACCCACAGTCTCTCTACTTTCTCTACCTTCTGTACTTCACCTGACCCAAAGTCTCTCTACTTTGTCCGTCCATGTTGTTTAATGGCGTCCTGTCTCTATGGCCACTGAGCCTGTACATGGCTAATGTAGAAGTATTTTGTTTTGAGGAGGTGTTGTGATAATTAGATATTTCGATTTAGTTGGTAACGTTGAAGTTTGCGTTTAAAATTAATTTAGTTTTGCCAATAATTAGTGTACTCATTTTGGATAGAGATTTGTATTCATCTGAATGTTGTTATTGATGGTTGAATGGTTGAATTCAGCTAGTGCTAAATGTCTCTCTCTCTGTTTCTCTCTCACTCTCTCTCTCTGTTTCTCTCTCGCTCTGTCTCTCTCTCTGTCTCTCTTGCTCGCTCTCTCTCTCTCTCTCTCTCTCTGTCTCTGTCTCTCTCTCTTTCTCCCTCACTCTGTCTCTGTCTCTGTCTCTTTGTCTCTCTTGCTATCTCTCTCTGTCTCTCTGTCTCTCTCTCTGTCTCTCTCCTCCAAAATAGAAAGATCGTTTTGTTAAGCTTCTTGATCAGCTACACAACTCTCTTCGTATTGACCTCTCCACATACAGAGTAAGTCTACATCTCTCCTAACTAGCTTATCTACCCACCAACTGCCCACCATGTCTACCTACGCTACCGTGTAGGTAGTCTATTAAAATAACATCAAATTGATCAGAAATACAGTGTAGACATTGTTAATGTTGTAAATGACAATTGTAGCTGGAAATGGCAGATTTTTATATGGAATATCTACATAGGCTTACAGAGGCCCATTATCAGCAACCATCACTCCTGTGTTTGTCGGGGAAATATTCGGTCAATCATATTAGATTGAAAATATCTATAGAACATATATAGATTTCCAGCATCTGTGTTCTTTTGCCCAATTTAATCTTTTTATTTTTATTGGCCAGTCTGAGATATGGCTTTTTCTTTGCAACTCTGCCTAGAAGGCCAGCATCCTGGAGTCGCCTCTTCACTGTTGACGTTGAGACTGGTGTTTTGCAGGTACTATTTAATGAAGCTGTCAGTTGAGGACTTGTGAGGCGTCTGCTTCTCAAACTAGACACTCTAATGTACTTGTCCTCTTGCTCAGTTGTGCGCCGGGGCCTCACACTCCTCTTTCTAATCTCGTTAGAGCCAGTTTGCACTGTTCTGTGAAGGGAGTAGTACACAGTGTTGTATAGTGCCCTGCAAAAGTATTCACCCCCTTGGCGTTTTTCCTATTTTCTTGCATTACAACCTGGAATTTAAATGCATTTTTATTTGGATTTCATGTAATTGGACATAAACAAAATACTTCAAATTGGTAGTGAAATGAAAAAAATATATACTTATTTCAAAAAGTGGTGTTTGGTGTTTGGTGTTTGGTGTTTGGTGTTTGGTGTTTGGTGTTTGGTGTTTGGTGTTTGCCAAAAGGCATGTGGGAGACTCCAAAAAGATATGGAAGAAGGTATTCTGGTCAGTTGACACTAAAATTGAGCTTTTTGGCCAGCTATGTCTGGCACAAACCCCAACACCTCTCATCACCCCGTGAGCACCATCCCCATAGTGAAGCATGGTGGTGTTAGCTTCATGCTGTGGGATGTTTTTCACCGGCAGGGACTGGGAAACTGGTCAGAATTTAAGGAATAATGGATGGTGCTAAATACAGGGATATTCTCGAGGGAAACCTGTTTCAGTCTTCCAGAGATTTGAGACTGGGATGGAGGTCCACCTTCCAGCAGGACAAGGACCCTAAGCATACTGCTAAAGCAACACTCGAGTGGTTTAAGGGGAAACATTTAAATGTCTTGGAATGGCCTAGTCAAATCCCAGACCTCAATCCAATTGAGAATCTGTGGTATGACTTAAAGATTGCTGTACACCAGCGGAACCCATCCAACTTGAAGGAGCTGGAGCAGTTTTGCCTTGAAGAATGGCCAAAAATCCCAGTGGCTAGATGTGCCAAGCTTATAGAGACAAACCCCAAGAGACTTGCATCTGTAATTGCTGCAACAGGTGTCTTTAAAGTATTGACTTTGGTGGGGTGAATAGTTATGCACGCTCAAGTTTTCTGTTTTTTTGTCTTATTTCTTGTTTGTTTCACAATAAAACATATTGTTCTCTAAATGTTGTGTAAATAGAATGATACAACCCCCCCCCAAAAAAAATTAATTCCAGGTTGTAAGGCAACAAAAGAGTTGCAAGGCACTGTACGAGATCTTCAGTTTCTTAGCAATTTCTCACATGGAATAGCCTTCATTTCTCAGAACAAGAATAGACTGACAAGTTTCAGAAGGAAGTACGTTGTTCCTGGTCTTTTTGAGCCTGTAATCCAACCCACAGATGCTGATGCCCTAAATACTCAACTAGTCTAAAGAAGGACAGTTTTATTGCTTCTTTAATCAGCACTACAGTTTTCAGCTTTGCTAACATAATTGCAAAATGTTTTTCTAATGATCAATTAGCCTTTTAAAATGATAAACTTGGATGAGCTAACACAACGTTCCATTGGAACACAGGAGTGATGGTTGTTGATAATGGGCCTCTGTACACCTATGTAGATATTCCATTAAAAATCAGCCGTTTCCAGCTACAATAGTCATTTACAACATTAACAATGTCGACACTGTATTTCTGATCAAATTGATGTTACTGTAATGGACAAAAAATTGCTTTTCTTTCCAATAAAAGGACATTTCTAAGTGACCCAAAACTTTTGAACGGTAGTGTATGTCTTCATGACATCTGAATTTATGTATTTATTTTACCTTTATTTAACTAGGCAAGTCAGTTAAAGAACAATTTTTATTTTCAATGACGGCCTAGGAACTGTGGGTTAACTGCCTTGTTCAGGTGCAGAACGACAGATTTGTACCTTGTCAGCTCGGGGATTCCGTCTTGTACCCTTTCGGTTACTAGTCCAACGTTCTAACCACTAGGCTACCTGCCACCTCCACACTCTAACTACTAGGCTACCTGCCACCTCTACACTCTAACCAGTAGGCTACCTGCCACCTCTACACTCTAACCAGTAGGCTACCTGCCACCTCTACACTCTAACCACTAGGCTACCTGCCACCTCTACACTCTAACCACTAGGCTACCCTGCCACCTCTACACTCTAACCACTAGGCTACCTGCCACCTCTACACTCTAACCAGTAGGCTACCTGCCGCCTCTACACTCTAACCACTAGGCTACCTGCCACCTCTACACTCTAACCAGTAGGCTACCTGCCACCTCTACACTCTAACCAGTAGGCTACCTGCCACCTCTACACTCTAACCACTAGGCTACCTGCCACCTCTACACTCTAACCACTAGGCTACCCTGCCACCTCTACACTCTAACCACTAGGCTACCTGCCACCTCTACACTCTAACCACTAGGCTACCCTGCCACCTCTACACTCTAACCACTAGACTACCCTGCCGCCTCTACACTCTAACCACTAGGCTACCTGCCACCTCTACACTCTAACCACTAGGCTACCTGCCACCTCTACACTCTAACCAGTAGGCTACCTGCCACCTCTACACTCTAACCACTAGGCTACCTGCCACCTCTACACTCTAACCACTAGGCTACCCTGCCACCTCTACACTCTAACCACTAGGCTACCTGCCACCTCTACACTCTAACCAGTAGGCTACCTGCCGCCTCTACACTCTAACCACTAGGCTACCTGCCACCTCTACACTCTAACCAGTAGGCTACCTGCCACCTCTACACTCTAACCAGTAGGCTACCTGCCACCTCTACACTCTAACCACTAGGCTACCTGCCACCTCTACACTCTAACCACTAGGCTACCCTGCCACCTCTACACTCTAACCACTAGGCTACCTGCCACCTCTACACTCTAACCACTAGGCTACCCTGCCACCTCTACACTCTAACCACTAGACTACCCTGCCGCCTCTACACTCTAACCACTAGGCTACCTGCCACCTCTACACTCTAACCACTAGACTACCCTGCCACCTCTACACTCTAACCACTAGGCTACCTGCCACCTCTACACTCTAACCACTAGGCTACCCTGCCGCCCTATTCAACATGTACAGTAAAACCATAGGAGAAACCAAACAAGTATACATCTATCCCTGTACCAGTCGCCATATATCAAGAGTTGTCCCTTCAGCTCTAAACACACATACTAAACACCCTGACAGTCTCTCCCCAACTCTTCCCTCCTCACTCCCCTCTCTCCATCACTCCCCTCTCTCCCTTCTCTCCCCATCTTGTCCTTCCTCTCTCCCTCACTCCTCTCTCCTTCACTCCCCTCTCTCCCTTCTCTCCCCAACTCGTCCTTCTTCTCTCTGTCCCTTTTCTCCCCTGTCTCCCAACTCTTCCCCTTTCTCCACCTATCCCCCCATCAGAATAACTTCCCAGCCAGTAGTAAGCCTCGTCTGCAGGACCTGATGTCTACTGTGGATCTGCTGACTAGCATCACCTTCTTCAGAATGAAGGTACGGAAATATGTCTTAGTGTCACACACACACACACACACACACACACACACACACACACACACACACACACACACACACACACACACACACACATGGTTGATCAATCCTGTTCCTGTGGTGTCAGGCTGGTAGTGCTGAGCGATTAGAGCTTTTTGAGGTTGTTTCAAAAAAATGTTTAAAATGTTTTTACACTATGTATTATGTGGGATGAACGCCAACAACAACACAGAATAAGAGTACCAATATGGCAGTGACTGTCTCTTACTGCTGATCACCTATTAACCAGCATTTATTCACATTACTTTAATAAAATGTTTTGTTTTATTTGCTGACTTTATCATTTCATTCCAAGTCATCATCTCATCTCCACAGAGCTGCTGCCTCTGCCGTTTGACAAAATCACAATTTTAGTAGTTATTCAATGTAAATAAATAAATAATACTTTTTATGAGGGCTGAATACCAACTATCAATCACTTAGATTGTGTCTTCAGGTAGAGAGATACCTTGTGAAGCAACCGCTCTCTTTCCCTCTCAGTTGCTCTTTCTTCGGTCTCTTTTAGGTAACCGGTGTAAAATAAACAGACCGGAGAAGTAGGCAATGCATTCTGGTCATTAAGCACGTTTCCAACCACAGTTATTATGAGTTATTAAAGTCAGGAACGTATGAAAAAAATACATCAAGATAGCTGTGATGGAAACAGAATGTTTCGGTACAATTTTATAAATGCATAAATTCCTTCGTTAGATACGGTGGGATCTTTTTGTGTCGGTAAACTGTATTACGCGAGAAATGGCGGTGGAAACGCTTTTATGCGCAAATATTGATACGTGATGACATGCTGTGTGGTCCTCCAACTACGACTCGGGACCCCATGCAGTTTATTAGCCTACAGATGATGAAATAATGATGTATTAACTTTACAGGGTGGTGGAAGCGCATGGTGATCTTGACGCTCCTTTCCAATAAATATCGATGGTCTGATTCTGGTGACATGATGATCGATGCTTCACTGCTGTTTGACAAATAAAAATATTCTCGCTTTTATCCGTAATAATCTTATAATGTTGACCAGTGGTTCCCAAACTGGGGGGCGTGAGGGGATCTGCCTTTTATTTATTTTTTAATGTTTTTAAGGAACTTTATCCAGCTTTCAACTTACTCTTGGCATTTGTAATAGTAGAATGCATAACGTGCAATTTCTAAATTGGGTAGTACATCCTCAGTTCCTAATGTCAGTCATTGCAGACCTTGGAGAGCTATGCGCGACATGTTCCCTCAATGATGGAAGGGGGGTTTAAGTGGAAAGGTTAGTGTGGTTAACGACCACGTTTTTTTCTGCGCTAGTAATTGAATATTGGCTTCCATTTGCTACATCGCCAAGTATGCGCGTGATCTGATTGATCTTTACAGAAACTGTGTTTATAGTTCGTTCATTGGTATGAATGTTCACATACAGTAGCCTACGTAATATGTTTTACTGTGTTCAGGTGTTTAAATGCACTTTACATTTGTTAGTCTGTCTGACTGTCTCTCTGTCTGCCTGTCTCTCTGTCTTTGACTGTCTGTCTGCCTGACTGTCTTTCTGTCTGAGTAGCTGTCTGTCTGACTGTCTCTGTCTGACTGTCTCTCTGTCTTTGACTGTCTGTCTGTCTGACTGTCTTTCTGTCTGAGTAGCTGTCTGTCTGACTGTCTCTGTCTGACTGTCTCTCTGTCTGACTGTCTCTCTGTCTGACTGTCTCTCTGCCTGACTGTCTCTCTGTCTGACTGTCTCTCTGTCTGACTGTCTCTCTGTCTCCCCCGTGTGGCCAGGTGTTGGAACTTCAGAACCCCCCCAGGGCAGCCCATGTGGTGAGAGACTGCGTGAAGGCCTGTGGTAACTCCACCTACAAGTACATATTTAACAACTGTATAGACCTCTACATGAGACAGTTCCAGCCCGCCCTAGTACCTGTGAGTGCAATCAGGAAGAATACGAACCTTATAAATAATAACTAGTGCAGGCCTGCAACACTAGATAACCTTATTAGAAATGTTTTTTTCAGATTGTATTTTACTGATCATTTTTTTTGCGATGTGAATATTGTGTTGCGACTGAGACAATCTGGTTCCATTTGTGTCCTGAGGCAATGCCAGTTGAGAACCACTGGTCTAAAAAAATATATTAATAAAAACACGAATAATCTAAGGGCTAATTCCCTTCTCTTTCCCACAGCCCAAGCCCAAACCAGAGAATAAAAAGGAGATGAAGAAGAATGAAAAGGAGAAGAAACAGGGAGAGGAGGAGGCTGAGGAAGAAGAGGAGGAGGAGGAAGATGAAGAGAAGGAAGTGAAGAAGGAGCCAGAAGAGACAGGGCCTACTATCCACAACCTGGACTTCTGGCCAAAACTCATCACCCTCATCGTCTCCATCATAGAAGAAGATAATCACTCCTACACACCCATCATTAACCAGTCAGTACACACACACACACACACACACACACACACACACACACAGTGGCAAGAAAAAGTATGTGAACCCTTTGGAATTACCTGAATTTTTGCATAAATTGGTCATAAAATGTGATCTTATCTTCATCTAAGTCACAACAATAGACAAACAGTCTGCTTAAACTAATAACACACAAACAATTATAAATGTTGATGTCTTTATTGAACACACTGTGTAAACATTCACATTACAGGGTGAAAAAAGTATGTGAACCCTTGGATTTAATAACTGGTTGACCCTCCTTTGGCAGCAATAACCTCAACCAAACCTTTTTCTGTAGTTGCAGATCAGACCTGCACAGCGGTCAGGAGGAATTATGGACCATTCCTCTTTACAAAACTGTTTCAGTTCAGCAATATTCTTGGGATGTCTGGTGTGAACTGCTCTCTTGAGGTCATACCACAGCATCTCAATGGGGTTGAGGTCATTTTTTAAGTGTTTTTTTATAGGGCAAGGCAGCTCTAACCAACATCTCCAATCTCATCTCATTGATTGGACTCCAGGTTAGTTGACTCCTGACTCCAATTATCTTTTGGAGAAGTCATTAGCCTAGGGGGTTCACATACTTTTTCCAACCTACACTGTGAATGTTTAAATGACGCATACAATTGTAGACAAGAAAAATACAATAATTTGTGTGTTATTAGTTTAAGCAGACTGTTTGTCTATTGTTGTGACTTAGATGGAGATCAGATCAAATTTGATGACCAGTTTATGCAGAAATGCAGGTAATTCCAAAGTGTGTGCCCCTGACCTCTGACCTCTGTGTTCCCAGGTTTCCTCAGGAGCTCAACGTGGGAAAGGTCAGTGGTGAGGTCATGTGGACGCTGTTCGCTCAGGACATGAAGTATGCCCTAGAAGGTAGGACAAGTTTGTGAGTGTGTGTGCATATGTACTGACTGGTTGATGATGGCCGAGTATGTCTGTGTGTCAGTAGTAGCTTATCTATAGCCCCTTTGCACACTAGTACCACTATGTAGCATGGTACTACTGTTGTTTATCATACATAGAGCCATGTCCCATGCTAACATTTGCTGACATGTTAGAGATGGTTGATGTTGACTCCAGAGGGCTTCTGTTGTTTAGGAATCTCATTATCGTCTACATTTGTTTCTTGTTCTGTCACTCTGTCACCACATCATCTCTCTCTTCCCCTCATTATCTTTCATGTATTGTTTCCTACCATCCATTCTGTCTTTAGTCATGTCTCCTACCTGCCATTCTGTCTTTAGTCATGTGTCCTACCAGCCATTCTGTGTTTAGTCATGTCTCCTACCTGCCATTCTGTCCTTAGTCATGTTTCCTATCAGCCATTCAGTCTTTAGTCATGTTTCCTACCAGCCATTCAGTCTTTAGTCATGTCTCCTACCTGCCATTCTGTCTTTAGTCATGTCTCCTACCTGCCATTCTGTCTTTAGTCATGTCTCCTACCTGCCATTCTGTCTTTAGTCATGTTTCCTACCACCCATTCTGTCTTTAGTCATGTTTCCTACCACCCATTCTGTCTTTAGTCATGTCTCCTACCTGCCATTCTGTCTTTAGTCATGTTTCCTACCACCCATTCTGTCTTTAGTCATGTTTCCTACCAGCCATTCTGTCTTTAGTCATGTTTCCTACCAGCCATTCTGTCTTTAGTCATGTTTCCTACCAGCCATTCTGTCTTTAGTCATGTCTCCTACCTGCCATTCTGTCTTTAGTCATGTCTCCTACCTGCCATTCTGTCTTTAGTCATGTCTCCTACCTGCCATTCTGTCTTTAGTCATGTTTCCTACCACCCATTCTGTCTTTAGTCATGTTTCCTACCAGCCATTCTGTCTTTAGTCATGTTTCCTACCAGCCATTCTGTCTTTAGTCATGTTTCCTACCAGCCATTCTGTCTTTAGTCATGTCTCCTACCTGCCATTCTGTCTTTAGTCATGTCTCCTACCTGCCATTCTGTCTTTAGTCATGTCTCCTACCTGCCATTCTGTCTTTAGTCATGTTTCCTACCACCCATTCTGTCTTTAGTCATGTTTCCTACCACCCATTCTGTCTTTAGTCATGTTTCCTACCAGCCATTCTGTCTTTAGTCATGTTTCCTACCAGCCATTCTGTCTTTAGTCATGTCTCCTACCTGCCATTCTGTCTTTAGTCATGTCTCCTACCTGCCATTCTGTCTTTAGTCATGTTTCCTACCACCCATTCTGTCTTTAGTCATGTTTCCTACCACCCATTCTGTCTTTAGTCATGTTTCCTACCAGCCATTCTGTCTTTAGTCATGTTTCCTACCAGCCATTCTGTCTTTAGTCATGTTTCCTACCAGCCATTCTGTCTTTAGTCATGTCTCCTACCTGCCATTCTGTCTTTAGTCATGTCTCCTACCTGCCATTCTGTCTTTAGTCATGTCTCCTACCTGCCATTCTGTCTTTAGTCATGTTTCCTACCACCCATTCTGTCTTTAGTCATGTTTCCTACCACCCATTCTGTCTTTAGTCATGTTTCCTACCAGCCATTCTGTCTTTAGTCATGTTTCCTACCACCCATTCTGTCTTTAGTCATGTTTCCTACCAGCCATTCTGTCTTTAGTCATGTTTCCTACCAGCCATTCTGTCTTTAGTCATGTCTCCTACCTGCCATTCTGTCTTTAGTCATGTCTCCTACCTGCCATTCTGTCTTTAGTCATGTCTCCTACCTGCCATTCTGTCTTTAGTCATGTTTCCTACCACCCATTCTGTCTTTAGTCATGTCTCCTACCTGCCATTCTGTCTTTAGTCATGTTTCCTACCAGCCATTCTGTCTTTAGTCATGTCTCCTACCTGCCATTCTGTCTTTAGTCATGTCTCCTACCTGCCATTCTGTCTTTAGTCATGTCTCCTACCTGCCATTCTGTCTTTAGTCATGTTTCCTACCACCCATTCTGTCTTTAGTCATGTCTCCTACCTGCCATTCTGTCTTTAGTCATGTTTCCTACCTGCCATTCTGTCTTTAGTCATGTTTCCTACCACCCATTCTGTCTTTAGTCATGTTTCCTACCAGCCATTCTGTCTTTTCTATCTTTTGCTCTCTCCTTTCCCTCCCCTTCTCTTTCTGACTCTTTTTTCCTTTGTCTTCGTCATGTCCTCTCTCTCCTCTTCTCTCTCATGTTTTGTCTCTTATTTGTGTTGCCATCTCAGCTCCCGAAACAATCTGGATCTGTACACTAGACATTATGCTGGTAAGAGGTGTGTGTGTGTGTGTGTGTGTGTTTGTGTGTCTTTGGGTTGATCACTTTTGCTGTGCTCTTATTGTCTTGTTGACCACTAAGCCATTTCCCAGTGAATGCCTGTAATGATTTGAGCTGTGTTAGCCATGGGGGGTGACCAAGTCTAGACTAGCGTTTGCTGGCCGAGAGTACTTAGCACCTCCGAACGTGGAGTGGGCACCAATGTTACATGGCATGAAAACTGTAAGCAGCCAGATGTCAACAGCGGGTGGTCCCTAAAACAGGCAGACAAAAGCTAGATCCACATTCAGTGGCCTTTAGAAGGAGATGAGATTGAGCTCAGTACCAGTAAACGTGGGAAGAAGAAGAATATGTTTTACAGCACAGTCTACACACTGACTACACACTGACTACACACTGACTACACACTGAGTATACACTGACTACACACAGTCTACACACTGAGTATACACTGACTACACACAGTCTACACACTGAGTATACACTGACTACACACAGTCTACACACTGAGTATACACTGACTACACACAGTCTACACACTGTCTACACACTGTCTACACACTGACTACAGACAGACTACACACTGACTACACACAGTCTACACACTGTCTACACACTGACTACACACTGACTACATACGGAATATACACTGACTACAGACTAACTACACCGACTACAGATGGACTACAGACTGACTACACACTGACTACAGACTGAATATACACTGACTACACACGGTCTACACACTGTCTACACACTGTCTACACACTGACTACACACTGACTACACACTGACTACACACGGACTACATATTGACTACACACTGACTACAGACGGACTACAGACAGACTACACACTGTCTACACACTGACTACAGACGGACTACAGACGGACTACACACTGTCTACACACTGACTAAAGACTGACTACAGACTGACTACAGACAGACTACACACTGACTACACACGGACTACACACTGACTACACACTGACTACACATTGACTACAGACAGACTACACACGGTCTACACACTGACTACAGACGGACTACAGACTGACTACAGACTGACTACACGGACTACAGATGGACTATAGACTGACTGCACACTGACTACAGACTGAATATACACTGACTACACACAGACTACACACTGTCTACACACTGTCTACACACTGACTACAGACTGAATATACACTGACTACACACTGACTACAGACTGACTACACACATAACAGAAACACACTGACTACAGAACCACGCTGACTACAGACTGACTACACACAACAGAAACACACAGACTACAGAACCACACTGACTACAGACTGAATATACACTGACTACACACATAACAGACACACATAACAGACACACATAACAGACAACTTCACTGACTACACACTGACCACAGAACTTCACTGACTACACACTGACTACAGAACTTCACGGACTACAGCACATAACAGAAACACACTGACTACACACTGACTAGTCCAAGAGGCTTCTAAACAGCTTCTACCCCCAATCTATAAGACTCCTGGACATCTAACCAAATGGCTACCCAGACTATTTGCCCCCCCCTCTTTACACCACTGCTACTCTCTGTTGTCATCTATGCATAGTCATTTTAATAACTCTACCTACATGTACATATTACCTCAAATAACCCCGTACATTGACTCTGTACCTGTGCCCCCCTGTATATAGTCTCGCTATTGTTATTTCACTGCTGCTCTTTAATTACTTGTTACTTGTATCTCTTATTCTTATCTGTATTTTTTGAAACTGCATTGTCGGTTAGAGCCTGTAAGTAAGCATTTTCACTGTAAAGTCTACACCTGTTGTATTCGGCGCATGTGACTAATAAAGTTTGATTTGACTACAGCACATAACAGAAACACACCGACTCTAACACAGCCTTGTCTTTCCCTGCCGTCTTCGCTAAGGAGATGGGATCAATACATTTATTGACAATTCGTTATTAGAGTTTGGGACAGAGCAGTCCATCTCTTGAGGGACGTGTTCCCCAGGCATGACCGAAGAGTGTAAGACAGACAGAGGCTAACTGTGTGTGTGTGTGTGTGTGTGTGTGTGTGTGTGTGTGTGTGTGTGTGTGTGTGTGTGTGTGTGTTTCTGTCCTCAGAGCATGAGAAGCACCGTCTGTGTAAGAGTGCTGACTACATCAATCTTCACTTCAAGGTCAAGTGGCTTTACAATGAGTATGTGACCGACCTGCCTTCCTTCCAAGACACTGTACCAGAGTACTCTGCGTGAGTGACCACACACACACATCTCTCTCTCTCTCTCGCTCCCTCTCACTCCTGCTCTCTATCTTGCTCTCTCTCTCTCTCTCTCTCTCTTTTTCTGGCACTGCGGTTTTTTGAGCTTTGCTATTGGTCTCTTTCTTTGCTGGCTTTAATTTAACTTTTTATGGAGACTCTTCGGGTAGGCTCGCTTAACACAAATGCTGCCAGAGATGCGGGGGTGGCAGTCCTGTTTTGTACTGGGTCTGGCTGTAAAGATGTACTCCTCAATGGAGGTGTGTAGGGGTAGACTGCTTGTAGTAAAAGCAGAAATTAAGAACAGGGGTTTTTGTCCTTTATAAATGTGTTTGCACCTAACAAAGGGAGAGAGGCGGGGCCTCTGTTTGGGTGTCTTAGACAGGAACTCTCACAGGTAGCGTCTGAGGAGATTCTGATGGTCGGCGAGGACTGGAACTGTACGATGGATTTTATGAAAGACAGAAATGGGGAGGAGCCTCATTCAGGCTCAGTGGGTGTGTTAACCTCACTAGGGGGGTGTGGGACGCCTGGCCAACATCCAGTGAAATTGCAGAGCGCCAAATTCAAAAACAGAAATACTCATTATAAAAATTCATGAAACATACAAGTGTTACACATGGGTTTAAAGATAAACTTCTTGTTAATCCAACCATGTTATCAGATTTCACAAAGGCTTTACGGCGAAAGCACACCATGCGATTATCTGAGAACAGCGCCCAGCAGACAAATCATTATAAACAGTAACAAGCCAAGTAGAGGAGTTACACAAGTCAGAAATAGTGATACAATTAATCACTTACCTTTGATGATCTTCATATGGTTGCACTCCGAAGACTCCATGTTACACAATAAATGTTTGTTTTGTTCGATAATGTCCCTCTTTATGTCCAAAAACCTGCGTTTTGTTGGTCCGTTTCGTTCAACAATCCATTGGAACAAAGAGCGGTCGCAACAGACAGACGAAAAATCTAAAAAGTACCATAAACGTTCGTAGAAACATGTCAAACGATGTTTAAAATCAATCCTCAAGTTGTTTTTGTCATGAATAATCAATAATATTTTAACCGGACAAAAGCTTCGTCAATAGAAAAAGAGAAACAATAAAGGCATGTTCCCGATCAGGCGCAGGACTCATGGCTGGATATTTCCACTGGCCACTGATTAAAAGTGCTGTATCTCCCTCATTTTTCAGAGTAAAGGCCTGAAACAATGCTTAAAGACTGGTCACATGTAGGGAAACCACAGAGCTCATGAACTGGGTCCTCAGTCTTTGTATGTTGGATAGGCTTTCAATGGAAAAACGTTTCAAAATAATAGCACTTCCTTGGATGGATTTTCCTTAGGTTTTCGCCTGCCATATCAGTTATGTTATACTCACATACATTATTTTAACAGTTCTGGAAACGTTAGAGTGTTGTCCATCCAAATCTACCAATTATATGCACATCCTAGCTTCTGGGCCTGAGTAGCAGGCAGTTTACTTTGGGCACGTTTTTCATCCAAAATTCCGAATGCTGCTCCCTACCCTAGTGAAGTTAAGGGACATCATTAGTCCATTTGACCTAGTGGATGTTTGGAGAACTAGACATACCAACACAAGACAGTATACATGGGTGAAGGTGTTTGGGGCTAGGGTGAGTGCAGCCCAACTTTTTGCTCAGGTTTCCAGACTTTTTGGGAAATATGGGGGCAGTGAAGAGCAGAGTATGAGGCTCTGAGTCAATGGTGGGATGTGAGTAAAGTCCAAATTCGGCTTTTCAGTCAACAGTATACAGCTCTCTCATCCTCATAGGCTAGGAGAATATTGGGGGAACTTGAGCGTAGTATCGGGGCTCCAGAGTGGCACAGTGGTCTAAGGCACTGCATCTCAATGCTAGAGGCGTCACTACAGACCCTGGTTCAATTTCAGGCTGTATTTACAACCAATCGTGATTGGCGGTCCCATATGGCTGCACACAATTGGCCCAGCGTCGCCCGGGTTTGGCCGGGGTAGGCCATCATTGAAATAAGAATTTGTTCTTAATTTGTTCTTAACCTACTTGCCAAGTTAAATAAAGGTTAAATAAAGGTTAAATAAAGGTTAAATAAAGGTTAAATAAAGGTTAAATAAAGGTTAAATAAAGGTTAAATGAAGGTTAAATAAAAGTATCAGTGAGGTAGAGCTGATGGGTCTCCAGGCTAATTTAGCAGTTCTTTCCAGGTTAAAGCAAAGGGAGCACTAGTAAGAACTAGGTTCTCCATGCTCAAGGAGACGGATGCTCCCAGCTCCATCTTTTTTTGGTTTGAAAAAAAACAGAGCGGTGAAACCAAGGGTATGCATTGTCTACGGCTGTCGGATGGGCTGGTGACCTCTGTGGTGGGGGAGATGTGGCTGTCTGATGGGCTGGTGACCTCTGTGGTGGGGGAGATGTGGCTGTCTGATGGGCTGGTGACCTCTGTGGTGGGGGAGATGTGGCTGTCTGATGGGCGGGTGACCTCTGTGGTGGGGGAGATGTGGCTGTCTGATGGGCGGGTGACCTCTGTGGTGGGGGAGATGTGGCTGTCTGATGGGCGGGTGACCTCTGTGGTGGGGGAGATGTGGCTGTCGGATGGGCGGGTGACCTCTGTGGTGGGGGAGATGTGGCTGTCGGATGGGCGGGTGACCTCTGTGGTGGGGGAGATGTGGCTGTCTGATGGGCGGGTGACCTCTGTGGTGGGGGAGATGTGGGAGCGGACTATGGAGTTTCATACTGAGTTGTACAGGGCAGAACTGTGTGATCCTATGTGATGCTCAGGTTTTATTTGCAGAACTCCCTAAGCTCTCTCTGGCACAGAGGGATGAAATGGACATTACTCTGTTGTACCATGAGCTGTCAGAGGCCGTAACTCAGATGTTTGCAGTGGGGTTGTGAAGGGCTTAACATTTTGGGGGTGTACCTGGGCTCAGAGAGGTGGGTTAGGAAGAACTGGGAGGGGCTGTCACAAGCAGTGGTGTCAAGACTGGCCAGGTGGAGGTGGCTCCTGTCCCAAGTGTTACATAGAGGGAGGGTGTTGATAATCAACAACCTGGCGGTATCTTCCCTGTGGCATAACTGTCTGTCCTCAACCTCCCAGCCGGTCTGTTCGCAGACGGTTAACCTCCCAGCCGGTCTGTTCGCAGACAGTTAACCTCCCAGCCGGTCTGTTTGCAGACCTACAACGCAAGCTGGTGGATTTTTTCTGGTCGAGCAAATTACTGGCTGAGGGCGGCACTTTTGTATATGTCCATACGTGAAGGAGGACAGGGCCTGGTGGAACTGGAGAGCAGGGTGGCTGCATTCCGACTAAAGGCGGTGCAAAGACTGCAGTACCATACTGATGTCGGCTGGAGGGAACCAGCACGTGCACTGCTGAGGAGAGCTGGTGGATTAGGGTTGGACCGGCAGTTGTTCCTCATGAAGCTGGAGAGGCTGAGTACAGCAGGTCTCTCAGATGTTTACTCTGCAGTGCTGAAGGCCTGGCAGCTGCTAAGGCCCACATGAGAAGGGGGTGTGGGAGGAGCCTATCTTCAGCAACCCAGCTATCCCTTTGAGATCGGTTCAGTCGGCCACCCTGCAGAGGCAACTGATGGCAGTGGGTTTACG
>NC_048570.1:7498522-7523522 GCF_013265735.2 Oncorhynchus mykiss
TTTCGACACCTTGTAGAGTCCCATGCCCCGATTGAATTGAGGCTGTTTTGAGGGGAAAAGGGATGCAACTCAATATTAGGAAGGTGTTCTTAACGTTTGGTATTTTCACTGAATATGATGGGGTTGTGATATACACCTAGCCATTCCACTTACACAAAAACTCTGTAACTTGTAGATTAATTGTATTCACAACGTGTTCTCTTGGTCTGTCAGAGAAATCATCCTGAATTGAGATAAGGATTTAGTGGTGCAGAAAATACTCAACAAATGGAAATAGGATGTTTTTGATGTAGCCAGTGTTGGCCAGTGATGGTCAGGTGCTGCAGGACACAATGAACTGAGAAGGTTTTCTAACAGTGTTGGCATCTCTCTCTCTCTCTCTCTCTGTCTCCAGACCATCACCAAGGTGCTGATGCAGTACTGTGCTATCCTGTCCAAGGAGTTCCCCTCCTACTGCCAGAAGGAGAAGATAGTGAGTAATTTTCAAAAGGACCTGATGCTTTATAAAGCCCACTCACTAAGCTTATTTCTGAAGGTGCTCTTTACAGTTCATGCACTGTATTTAATAAAACATCTCTTTCTCTAACTTACTGTTCTGTTTATCTCTTCTCCACCTCTACTTTTTCTCTTCTCCCGCTCTCTCTCTTTCTCCCTGTTTCTCTCTGAATCTCTATCCTCTCACACACACTTTTTTTTGCTCTCTCTCTCTCTCTCTCTCTCTCTCTCTCTCTCTCTCTCTCTCTCTCTCTCTCTCTCTCTCTCTCAGCCCTGTGTGTTGATGAATAACATACAACAGATGCGGGTCTTGTTGGAGAGGATGTTTGAGTGCATGGGGGCTAAACAGGTGAGAATCAATACTTTGAGACATACATTTCACATCACATATTGTGCTGGGGTGGGTAACTCAACTTTGTGTGTGTGTGTGTGTGTGTGTGTGTGTGTGTGTGTGTGTGTGTGTGTGTGTGTGTGTGTACAAGCGTGGATCAGTGCATATTGAACCCTATAAAGCCTAACGACCAAGTGTGTGTCTCTCCAGGTCGATACAGAGGAGTGTATGGTAGGTCATAGGTTATATCTAACCTGGGTCCAAGGTGTCTAGAACCTGTCTCTCCTCCTCCTCTGGGTAAATCTTAGACTGTCCCTGGGTGTCTCTCCTCCTCCTCTGGGTAAATCTTAGACTGTCCCTGGTTGTCTCTCCTCCTCTGGGTATATCTTTCAGACTGTCCCTGGGTGTCTCTCCTCCTCTGGCTAAATCTTAGACTATCCCTGGGTGTCTCTCCTCCCCCTCTGGTGATATCTGCAGACCTCTCCATCCCTACATAGCTCCTTGTTGGTCTGTAGACCTCTCCATCCTTATATAGCTTATTTTTAGTCTGTAGACTCTCCATCACTATATAGGTCCTTGTTGGTCTGTAGACTCTCCATCCCTATGTATCTCCTTGTTGGTCTGTAGACCTCTTTGTCCCTATATAGCTTATTTTTTAGTCTGTAGACTCTCCATCCCTATATAGCTTCTTGTTGGTCTGTAGACCTCTCCATGCCTATATAGCTTATTGTTGGTCTGTAGACCTCTCCATCCCTATATAGCTTCTTGTTGGTCTGTAGACCTCTCCATTCCTATATAGCTTCTTGTTGGTCTGTAGACCTCTCCATCCCTATATAGCTTCTTGTTGGTGTGTAGACCTCTCCATCCCTATATAGCTTCTTGTTGGTCTGTAGACCTCTCCATCCCTATATAGCTTCTTGTTGGTCTGTTGACCTCTCCATCCCTATATAGCTTCTTGTTGGTGTGTAGACCTCTCCATCCCTATATAGCTTCTTGTTGGTGTGTAGACCTCTCCATCCCTATATAGCTTCTTGTTGGTGTGTAGACCTCTCCATCCCTATATAGCTTCTTGTTGGTCTGTAGACCTCTCCATCCCTATATAGCTTCTTGTTGGTCTGTAGACCTCTCCATCCCTATATATCTTGTTGTTGGTCTGTAGACCTCTCCATCCCTATATATCTTGTTGTTGGTCTGTAGACCTCTCCATCCCTATATAGCTTCTTGTTGGTCTGTTGACCTCTCCATCCCTATATAGCTTCTTGTTGGTCTGTTGACCTCTCCATCCCTATATAGCTTCTTGTTGGTCTGTAGACCTCTCCATCCCTATATATCTTGTTGTTGGTCTGTAGACCTCTCCATCCCTATATAGCTTCTTGTTGGTCTGTTGACCTCTCCATCCCTATATAGCTTCTTGTTGGTCTGTTGACCTCTCCATCCCTATATAGCTTCTTGTTGGTCTGTAGACCTCTCCATCCCTATATATCTTGTTGTTGGTCTGTAGACCTCTCCATCCCTATATAGCTTCTTGTTGGTGTGTAGACCTCTCCATCCCTATATAGCTTCTTGTTGGTCTGTAGACCTCTCCATCCCTATATAGCTTCTTGTTGGTCTGTTGACCTCTCCATCCCTATATAGCTTCTTGTTGGTGTGTAGACCTCTCCATCCCTATATAGCTTCTTGTTGGTGTGTAGACCTCTCCATCCCTATATAGCTTCTTGTTGGTGTGTAGACCTCTCCATCCCTATATAGCTTCTTGTTGGTCTGTAGACCTCTCCATCCCTATATAGCTTCTTGTTGGTCTGTAGACCTCTCCATCCCTATATATCTTGTTGTTGGTCTGTAGACCTCTCCATCCCTATATATCTTGTTGTTGGTCTGTAGACCTCTCCATCCCTATATAGCTTCTTGTTGGTCTGTTGACCTCTCCATCCCTATATAGCTTCTTGTTGGTCTGTTGACCTCTCCATCCCTATATAGCTTCTTGTTGGTCTGTAGACCTCTCCATCCCTATATATCTTGTTGTTGGTCTGTAGACCTCTCCATCCCTATATAGCTTCTTGTTGGTCTGTTGACCTCTCCATCCCTATATAGCTTCTTGTTGGTCTGTTGACCTCTCCATCCCTATATAGCTTCTTGTTGGTCTGTAGACCTCTCCATCCCTATATTGCTCCTTGTGTGATTGTTTTACAATCCTACTTTGATATCAGTGGTGGTCTCGTCCCTGACTCCCATGATGCTCCATTCTATGGATTTAAACAGGACTTATTCATGAACGGCTTTATAAAATTATTTAGTTTAATATGATGATATCTCCATTTTTCTCCGAAGCGTGAGGATGAGGAGGAGCCTGAGGAGTTCGATGAGGGGGTTAGGTATGTCCAACTACCATAGAGGATTAAGATGCTGTTATAATATGCCATAGTATCTTGTGGGTTTTCTGTCACTGTAATACTCTAGGTTGTTGACGATACCGAGAATGGTGCAACAAACATTAAAGCATCCAGTCAGTAGCAGTTCTGTGGGCGAAAACAGTTTGTTTATGAGAGAGGTTAAAGTAGAATGGAAAGAATCGTACAAGCTAACAGGCGAGCCACAAACAGACAAATAATGACTCGGTGCAGAACGGCATCTTGGGAACGCACAAATCGATGATATTTGTGACGGATGGGCTATTGCTGCAGACGACCACACCGGGTTCCACTCCTATCGGTTAACACCAAGAAGAAGCGTTCCGGTGGGCACACGATCATCACACTGGACAACGAGGAGTGGAAAAATATTTAAAATATAAGTATAAATATATATAAATATGAAATATGAAATATTCCCTGGAACATGACAGCGAGTTCAGTTGACTGAGTGGCCTGGTCAGTCCCCAGACCTGGTCAGTCCCCAGACCTGGTCAGTCCCAGACCTGGTCAGTCCCCAGACCTGGTCAGTCCCCAGACCTGGTCAGTCCCAGACCTGGTCAGTCCAAGACCTGGTCAGTCCCCAGACCTGGTCAGTCCCAGACCTGGTCAGTCCCCAGACCTGGTCAGTCCCCAGACCTGGTCAGTCCCAGACCTGGTCAGTCCCCAGACCTGGTCAGTCCCCAGACCTGGTCAGTCCCAGACCTGGTCAGTCCCCAGACCTGGTCAGTCCCCAGACCTGGTCAGTCCCCAGACCTGGTCAGTCCCAGACCTGGTCAGTCCCCAGACCTGGTCAGTCCCCAGACCTGGTCAGTCCCCAGACCTGGTCAGTCCCCAGACCTGGTCAGTCCCCAGACCTGGTCAGTCCCCAGACCTGGTCAGTCCCCAGACCTGGTCAGTCCCAGGATCTTTGTGACGATATGGAACGGGCTGTTCGCAGCATGAAATGTACCGCTGTTCAATCTGCAGCAACTGTGTGAGCATGGACCAACAATTAGTGTTTTTATTTATTTTAATTCACCTTTATTTAACCAGGTACAGGAGAACAAGTTCTCATTTACAACTGTGACCTGGCCAAGGTAAAGCAAAGCAGTGCGACAAAAACAACACAGATTTACACATGGAATAAACAAATGTACAGTCAATAACACAATAGAAAACTCTGTGTGCAGTGTGTGCAAATGAAGAAAGGAGGTAAGGCAATAAGTAGGCCAATAGTGGTGAAGTAATTACTATTTAGCAAATTTACACTGGAGTGCTATGTGCAGATGAGGATGTGCAAGTAGAAATATGTGTGTGCAAAAGAGCAGAAAAACAAAAACAAATTTGGGGATGAGGTAGTTGGTTGGATGGGCTCTTTACAGATGGGCTGTGTACAGCTGCAGCGATCGGTAAGCTGCTCTGACAGCTGACGCTTAGGGTTAGTGAGGGAGTTATAAGTCTCCAGCCTCAGTGATTTTTGAAATTCGTTCCAGTCACTGGCAGCAGAGAACTGGAAGGAAAGGCAGCCAAAGGAGGTGTTGGCTTTGGTGGATGACCAGTGAAATATACCTGCTGGAGCGCGTGCTACAGGTGGGTGTTTCTATGGTGACCAGTGAGCTGAGATAAAGTGGAGCTATACCTAGCAAAGATCTATAAATGACCTGGAGCCAGTGGGTTTGACGACAAATACGTAGCGAGGGTCAGCCAACAAGAGCATACAGGTCACAGTGTGGGTAGTATATGGGGCTTTGGTGACAAAACGGATGGCACTGTGATAGACTGCATCCAGTTTGCTTAGTAGAGTGCTGGAGGCTATTTTGTAAATTACATCACTAAAGTCAAGGATCAGTAGGATAGTCAGTTTTACAAGGGTAAGTTTGGCAGTGTGAGTGAAGGATGCTTTGTTGCGAAATAGGAAGCCAATTCTAGATTTAACTTTGGATTGGAGATGTTTAATGTGAGTCTGGAAGGAGAGTTTACAGTCTAGCCAGACACCTAGGTATTTATAGTTGTCCACATATTCTAAGTCAGAACCGTCCAGAGTAGTGATGATAGTGGGGAGAAATTAGTCATTAGAGAAACCAAGGCTGTTGAGTCTGCCGATAAGAATACAGTGATTGACGGAGTTGAAAGCCTTGGTCAGGTCGATGAAGACGACTGTACAGTACTGTCTTTTATTGATTATGATATCGGTTAAGATATCGTTTAGGACCTTGAGCGTGGCTGAGGTGCACCCGTGGCCAGCTCGGAAACCAGATTGCATAGCAGAGAAGGTACGGTGGGATTCGAAATGGTCGGTGATCTGTTTGTTCACTTGGCTTTCTAAGACTTTAGAAAGGCAGGGCAGGATGGATATAGGTCTGTAACAGTTTGGGTCTAGAGTGTCTCCCTCTTTGAACAGGGGGATGACTTCGGCCGCTTGCCAATCTTTAGGAATCTCAGACGATACGATAGAGGGGTTGAACAGACTAGTAATAGGGGTTGCAACAATGGCGGCAGATAATTTTAGGAAGAGAGGGTCTAGATTGTCTAGCCCGGCTGATTTGTAGGGATCTTGATTTTGCAACTCTTTCAGAACATCAGCTGTCTAGATTTGGGTGAAGGAGAAGCGGGGGGGGGGGGGGGGGGGGGGGGGGGGGGGCTTGGGACAGTTGCTGCGGAGGTTGCAGAGCTGTTGGCCGGGGTTGGGGTAGCCAGGTGGAAAGCATGGCCAGACGTAGAGAAATGCTTATTGAAATTATCGTGGATTTATCAGTGGTGACAGTGTTTCCTAGTCTCAGTGCAGTGAACAGCTGTTAGGAGGGTACTCGTATTCTCCATGGACTTCACCATGTCCCAAAACCTTTTGGAATTAGTGCTGCAGGATGCAAATTTCTGTTTGAAAAAGCTAGCCTTTGCTTTCCTAACTGACTGTGTGTATTGGAAGGTTTCTGACACATTGTGTAATCCATGCCCCGAAGAATTCAGTCTGTTCTTGGGTCTGACCCGGTACTAAATGGGTGTACCTAATAAACTGTCCACTGAGTATATATATGTATATAATGTGAGCAACCTGCTATATAACCATACATGTCATGGGGGTGGTTTTAATCTCTTCATTTTGCCCTCTCTTTTATTCTCTCCATCCCGTCCTCAGTCTGCTGGTTCAGAAGTGAGGGGGGTTCTGGGTAAAGATGTGTCACGTTCTGACCTTTATTTCCTTTGTTTTGTCATTATTTAGTATGGTCATGGTGTGAGTTGGGGTGGGCAGTCTATGTTTGTTTTTCTATGATTTGGGTATTTCTATGTTTCGGCCTAGTATGGTTCTCAATCAGAGGCAGGTGTCATTAGTTGTCTCTGATTGAGAATCATACTTAGGTAGCCTGGGTTTCACTGTGTGTTTGTGGGTGATTGTTCCTGTCTCTGTGTTTGCACCAGATAGGGCTGTTTCGGTTTTTCACATTTCTTGTTTTGTTAGTCTATTCATGTTAGTTCCTTTATTAAAGAACCATGAATAATCACCACGCTGCGTTTTGGTCCGCCTCTCCTTCAACTCAAGAAAACCGTTACAAGATGGCTATGTGTATACCTGTTCCTTTAAAATCCTTCTGCATTCATGTAACCACCCAAACTCCAGCCCTCCCCCCTATACACACACACACACACACACACACACACACACACACACACACACACACACACACACACACACACACACACACACACACACACACACACACACACACAAACTTCTGTCTCCCCTACAGTTAGTGCCGTTAGTGGCAGCAATCAAATGTCCTTATCTAACTGCTCTCGCAGAGCTCACAGAGTTCCAAAAAGCCACTTTAGACATTTACAACAGCTCCTCAGTGTAATGTCTTCCCTCCTTCCTCTACAGTCAGATGTTAATAGACTAGCGACTAGCAGGGAGCCTGCAGATAATTGAATGTGAGCGCGTGTCAAAATGTTGGATCTGTCTTTCCACAGAGGGGAGGGCTGGTGGAATGGGTTAATCTTATCTCCACACTGGGTGATGACTAACATCTGAAGACATTAGACTTTATTCAGATCAGAGAAAATGAAAAGGAAGAGTGTCGATAAATAGTAGATATTAGCATTGGAGATAACGGTGAGGGATAGCTGGATGCTAGTTGGATATTAGTAGATGTTAGCAGAAGTATACAGAATGGTGTCGTCTGCATAGAGGTGGATCAGGGAATCGCCCGCAGCAAGAGCAACATCATTGATATATACATAGAAAATAGTCGGCCCGAGAATTGAACCCTGTGGTACCCCCATAGAGACTGCCAGAGGACCGGACAACTGAACTCTGTCTGCAAAGTAGTTGGTGAACCAGGCAAGGCAGTCATTAGAAAAACTGAGGCTACTGAGTCTGCCGATAAGAATATGCACAGACCTTACCTCTAGGGAGCGAGGAAGTGAATGAGTGTACTCGACTAAATACAGAAATGCGTCCCAAATGGCACCCTATTCCCTAAATAGTGCACTACTTTTGACCAGGGCCCTATGTGCCTATGCACTACCTAGGGGATAGGGTCCCATTTAGGAGGTTTCCAGGAAGATTATAATTAGCTCGAGTGCCATAGGCTACTGCTGTTCTATAACTGCTGAGTGATTGCCCAGTGACTCAGCAATTTCCCATTCAGGAAACGGTTCAGTTCTGGCTCGCTGAATTGTTCTCATTTGAGCCGTGACAGAAAGAGACAGACGTTATTTAATCCCTAAATCAGCCTGTTTTCTCAGTTAATTAAGACATGAGACACAGGTATCTGCTAATAAGATTGAGAATCCCTCTGATTGGTGGGTTTACTAAAACCTACCTAGGGCTGTTACATTGACCGTATTACCGCCACAGCCCTAATCTCACCTATATATTACATATAATGAGTCTGTTACATATTGATCCTTACCTGGTATATGTTTGATAGGTCTAGGTATATGTATGTCTATGGTGGCCTGATATGGTTCCCAATCAGAGGCAGCTGTTTATTGTTGTCTCTGATTGGGGATCATATTTAGGTTGCCATTTTCTTGTCTATGTTGTAATTGCCTGTTAGCACTCATGTGTATAGCTTCACGTTTCGTTCGGTTGTTTGTTATTTTTGTTAGTTTGTTTCAGTGTTCATTTGTTTAATAAATTAGAATGTACGCTTACCACGCTGCACCTTGGTCTCCATTCTACATCCCCCCTATACAATACAGTATTCTGTCCCCCTATACAATACAGTATTCTACACCCCAATACAATACAATATTCTACACCCCCCCCAATACAATACAGTATTCTACCCCCCTATACAATACAGTATTCTGTCCCCCTATACAATACAGTATTCTACACCCCAATACAATACAATATTCTACACCCCCCCCAATACAATACAGTATTCTACCCCCCTATACAATACAGTATTCTACACCCCAATACAATACAGTATTCTACACCCCAATACAATACAATATTCTACACCCCCCCCCCCAATACAATACAGTATTCTACCCCCCTATACAATACAGTATTCTGTCCCCCTATACAATACAGTATTCTACACCCCAATACAATACAATATTCTACACCCCCCCCCCCAATACAATACAGTATTCTACCCCCCTATACAATACAGTATTCTACACCCCAATACAATACAGTATTCTACACCCCCCCCCCAATACAATACAGTATTCTACACCCCCCCCCCAATACAATACAGTATTCTACCCCCCAATACAATACAGTATTCTACACCCCCCCAATACAATACAGTATTCTACACCCCCCAATACAATACAGTATTATACACCCCCCAATACAATACAGTATTCTACACCCCCCCCCCAATACAATACAGTATTCCACCCCCCAATACAATACAATATTCTACACCCCCCCAATACAATACAATATTCTACACCCCCCCAATACAATACAGTATTTTACACCCCCCCAGTACAATACATTATTCTACACCCCCCAAAAACAATACAGTATTCTACCCCCCAATACAATACAGTATTCTACCCCCCAATAGAGTACAATATTCTATACCCCCCCAATACAATACAATATTCTACACCCCCCCAATACAATACAGTATTTTACACCCCCCCCAGTACAATACATTATTCTACACCCCCCAAAAACAATACAGTATTCTACCCCCCAATACAATACAGTATTCTACCCCCCAATACAGTACAATATTCTATACCCCCCCAATACAATACAATATTCTACACCCCCCAATACAATACAGTATTCTACACCCCCCAAAAACAATACAGTATTCTACCCCCCAATACAATACAGTATTCTACCCCCCAATACAGTACAATATTCTATACCCCCCCAATACAATACAGTATTCTACACCCCCCAATACAAAACAGTATTCTACACCCCCCCCCCCAATACAATACAGTATTCTACCCCCCAATACAGTACAATATTCTATACCCCCCCAATACAATACAATATTTTACACCCCCCCAGTACAATACATTATTCTACACCCCCCAAAAACAATACAGTATTCTACCCCCCAATACAATACAGTATTCTACCCCCCAATACAATACAGTATTCTACCCCCCAATACAATACAGTATTCTACACCCCCCCCCAATACAATACAGTATTCTACCCCCCCAATACAATACAGTATTCTACACCCCCCCCCAAATACAATACAGTATTCTACCCCCCAATACAATACAGTATTCTACCCCCCAATACAATACAGTATTCTACACCCCCCCCCAATACAATACAGTATTCTACCCCCCCAATACAATACAGTATTCTACACCCCCCCCCCCCAATACAATACAGTATTCTACACCCCCCCCCAATACAATACACTATTCTACCCCCCAATACAATACAGTATTCTACCCCCCAATACAATACAGTATTCTACCCCCCAATACAATACAGTATTCTACACTTCCCCATCACAATACAGTATCCCCCCCAATACAATACCCCACTCCCCCCAATACCATACTGTACCCCCCCCCCCCCCCCCCATAAAATAAGCTGTGGTAGAGACCAGTGGTGTAAAGTACTTAAGTAGTACTTTTAAGTATTTCTACTTAAGTAGTTTTTTGGGGTATCTGTACTTTACTATTCATATTTGAACAACTTTTACTTTTACTTCACTACATTCCTAAAGAAAGTAATGTACTTTTTACGACATACATTTCCCCTGACCACCCAAAAGTACTCGTTACATTTTGAATGCTTAGCAGGACAGAAAATGGTCCAATTCACACACTTATCAAGAGAACATTCCGGGTCATCCCTACTACCTGATCTGGCGGACTCACTAAAGACGTGCTTCATTTGTAAATTATGTCTGAGTGTTGGAGTGTACCCCTGGCTATCTGTAAGTGATGTCTGAGTGTTGGAGTGTACCCCTGGCTATCTGTAAGTGATGTCTGAGTGTTGGAGTGTACCCCTGGCTATCTGTAAGTGATGTCTGAGTGTTGGAGAGTACCCCTGGCTATCTGTAAGTGATGTCTGAGTGTTGGAGTGTACCCCTGGCTATCTGTAAGTGATGTCTGAGTGTTGGAGAGTACCCCTGGCTATCTGTAAGTGATGTCTGAGTGTTGGAGTGTACCCCTGGCTATCTGTAAGTGATGTCTGAGTGTTGGAGAGTACCCCTGGCTATCTGTAAGTGATGTCTGAGTGTTGGAGTGTACCCCTGGCTATCTGTAAGTGATGTCTGAGTGTTGGAGTGTACCCCTGGCTATCTGTAAGTGATGTATGAGTGTTGGAGAGTACCCCTGGCTATCTGTAAGTGATGTCTGGGTGTTGGAGTGTACCCCTGGCTATCTGTAAGTGATGTCTGAGTGTTGGAGAGTACCCCTGGCTATCTGTAAGTGATGTCTGAGTGTTGGAGTGTACCCCTGGCTATCTGTAAGTGATGTCTGAGTGTTGGAGAGTACCCCTGGCTATCTGTAAGTGATGTCTGAGTGTTGGAGAGTACCCCTGGCTATCTGTAAGTGATGTCTGAGTGTTGGAGAGTACCCCTGGCTATCTGTAAGTGATGTCTGAGTGTTGGAGAGTACCCCTGGCTATCTGTAAGTGATGTCTGAGTGTTGGAGAGTACCCCTGGCTATCTGTAAGTGATGTCTGAGTGTTGGAGAGTACCCCTGGCTATCTGTAAGTGATGTCTGAGTGTTGGAGTGTACCCCTGGCTATCTGTAAGTGATGTCTGAGTGTTGGAGAGTACCCCTGGCTATCTGTAAGTGATGTCTGAGTGTTGGAGAGTACCCCTGGCTATCTGTAAGTGATGTATGAGTGTTGGAGTGTACCCCTGGCTATCTGTAAGTGATGTCTGAGTGTTGGAGTGTACCCCTGGCTATCTGTAAGTGATGTCTGAGTGTTGGAGTGTACCCCTGGCTATCTGTAAGTGATGTCTGAGTGTTGGAGAGTACCCCTGGCAATCTGTAAGTGATGTCTGAGTGTTGGAGTGTACCCCTGGCTATCTGTAAGTGATGTCTGAGTGTTGGAGAGTACCCCTGGCTATCTGTAAGTGATGTCTGAGTGTTGGAGTGTACCCCTGGCTATCTGTAAGTGATGTCTGAGTGTTGGAGAGTACCCCTGGCTATCTGTAAGTGATGTCTGAGTGTTGGAGAGTACCCCTGGCTATCTGTAAGTGATGTCTGAGTGTTGGAGTGTACCCCTGGCTATCTGTAAGTGATGTCTGAGTGTTGGAGAGTACCCCTGGCTATCTGTAAGTGATGTCTGAGTGTTGGAGTGTACCCCTGGCTATCTGTAAGTGATGTCTGAGTGTTGGAGAGTACCCCTGGCTATCTGTAAGTGATGTCTGAGTGTTGGAGAGTACCCCTGGCTATCTGTAAGTGATGTCTGAGTGTTGGAGTGTACCCCTGGCTATCTGTAAGTGATGTCTGAGTGTTGGAGAGTACCCCTGGCTATCTGTAAGTGATGTCTGAGTGTTGGAGTGTACCCCTGGCTATCTGTAAGTGATGTCTGAGTGTTGGAGAGTACCCCTGGCAATCTGTAAGTGATGTCTGAGTGTTGGAGTGTACCCCTGGCTATCTGTAAGTGATGTCTGAGTGTTGGAGAGTACCCCTGGCTATCTGTAAGTGATGTCTGAGTGTTGGAGTGTACCCCTGGCTATCTGTAAGTGATGTCTGAGTGTTAGAGAGTACCCCTGGCTATCTGTAAGTGATGTCTGAGTGTTGGAGAGTACCCCTGGCTATCTGTAAGTGATGTCTGAGTGTTGGAGTGTACCCCTGGCTATCTGTAAGTGATGTCTGAGTGTTGGAGAGTACCCCTGGCTATCTGTAAGTGATGTCTGAGTGTTGGAGTGTACCCCTGGCTATCTGTAAGTGATGTCTGAGTGTTGGAGAGTACCCCTGGCTATCTGTAAGTGATGTCTGAGTGTTGGAGAGTACCCCTGGCTATCTGTAAGTGATGTCTGGGTGTTGGAGTGTACCCCTGGCTATCTGTAAGTGATGTCTGAGTGTTGGAGAGTACCCCTGGCTATCTGTAAGTGATGTCTGAGTGTTGGAGAGTACCCCTGGCTATCTGTAAGTGATGTCTGAGTGTTGGAGTGTACCCCTGGCTATCTGTAAGTGATGTCTGAGTGTTGGAGTGTACCCCTGGCTATCTGTAAGTGATGTCTGAGTGTTGGAGAGTACCCCTGGCTATCTGTAAGTGATGTCTGAGTGTTGGAGAGTACCCCTGGCTATCTGTAAGTGATGTCTGAGTGTTGGAGTGTACCCCTGGCTATCTGTAAGTGATGTCTGAGTGTTGGAGTGTACCCCTGGCTATCTGTAAGTGATGTCTGAGTGTTGGAGTGTACCCCTGGCTATCTGTAAGTGATGTCTGAGTGTTGGAGAGTACCCCTGGCTATCTGTAAGTGATGTCTGAGTGTTGGAGTGTACCCCTGGCTATCTGTACATTTAAAAAGTAAGAAAATGGCGCCGTCTGGTTTTCTTAACATAAAGAATTTGAAATGATTTATAACTTTACTTTTAGTTTTGATACTTAAGTGTATTTTAGCAATTACATTTGACTTTTGTCATTAATTTACAACATTTTAAAAGCAATTACTTTTAGACTTTTACTCAAGTAGTATTTTACTGGGTGACTGTCACTTTTACTTGAGTCATTTTCTATTAAGGTATCTTTACTTTTACTCAGGTATGACTATTGGGTACTTTTTTTCACCACTGTTAGAGACCAGGTCAGACAGGTTGTCTAACAGCTTTGTTGTGCAGAAACACACCTACAGTGAGGAGAAGTATTTGATACACTGCCGATTTTGCAGGTTTTCCTACTTACAAAGCATGTAGAGGTCTGTAATATTTACCATAGGTACACTTCAACTGTGAGAGACGGAATCTAAAAAACAAAATCCAGAAAATCACATTGTATTATTTTTAAGTAATTAATTTGCACCTTGGGTATGAACCACAAGCCTTTTCAATTGGACCTTTTGGATTAGAATGTTTTCTCTGCCTTTCCTGTGATTCTAACTGCTGCCATGACAACCACAGAGGGAAAAATGTCTGGAATGTCTAGAGTGAAGTTGGCTAGTTAAGATCCCTTCTCTTACAGTACTCTCTAATAACAGGTCACCCACTGGTATGTGCTGTGTACTACTCTACATTCTGTTAGCAGCAGGGTCTTTCCACTCTCTATTTAGACAGATCAGAAATGACAAGAGGTAGAGAGGGGGAGAATGTCTGAAGGGTCCACTCTGGGATTGAACCCTGGTCTCCAGTGGTGAGTCACATGAATATCTTGAGAGCAGCCACTGCTCTTCCCCCGAGGGGCAGAGTCCATTCTAAACCGGGTCAATTGGAGGGCTGGACCAGTGAATGGATGAGGTTTGAGGTCAGTTGAGATGAAAGGCAGTCGATTCAGGAAGTACCCTGAAAATACAATTCAATAACAGAAAAAAATAAGGCATTTATTTTCAATGACTGAAAATGGAGAAGCTATTTATTTCAAAAGTGTTCGAATTGAGCCCAACCCTAAAAATGAATGCGAAGTCAGGAGTTATTGTGATCAGTAGGCCTGAGGATGTTTTCCAGCCTACGAAGCTCCATCAGTGTGCTGTACCAGCTTACATTAGAGTAAAGTGGAGAGCTGATGAACGACTACACTCAGGATCAAGACTAATACAGGACACAAGGGGCATCCTGCTGTAAGAAGGAAATAAACAGTTGAAGTGTGCAGAGAGGGTATCATTTAGAGTTGTGTTGAGTCATCTAAGTGGGAAGGATATTTTTGTGGAATTGTATGGTGTCACTGATAGAATAGGTCACCGCTAATGAAAGTCATTTACAATGGCAGGTAAGTGGAGCGTTTACATATTATCGGCTGAGTCACTGCACAGGTACAAGAAGTGAGTCGAGCCCTAACTACACAGGAAATACATGACTAACCTGTCATTATGTATGTCGCTTACTCTCTCTCTCTCTCTCTCTCTCTCTCTCTCTCTCTCTGTATCTCTCTCTCTCTGTCTCTTTCTCTCTCTCATACTCTCCGAATCTGTCTCTCTCTCTCTCTCTGTCTCTCTCTCTGTCTCTCTCTTTCTGTCTCTCTCTCCCTCTGTCTCTCCTCTCTCTTTCTACCATCTTTTTCTCTTTCTCTCTCTTTCCCTCTTTCTCCCCTCTCTATGTCGCTCTCTCTCAAGCTGGACTCCGAGACAGCGGACATCTTGAATGACCTGCAGGTCAAACTGACCACTGTCCTGGACAACCTGAGCTCCATGTTTGGCAAGAGGTGAGCAAATCAGAAACACCCACAACCCCCCTTCTGCACTCTCATCCACCCTGTCCAATCAATCCTGTCCCATCCACACAGGTACCTGAGGGTCAGTAGTAGATCCTATCCTAAATGGACCCTTAGAATCTACTCCACATGCCCTTGTGGAGATCTGAGAGAATTCGACAGGTGTCATCGGTTTGGTAATAGATTCACATTGCCCTCTGATAGGTCAGGTGGACTGGGGACACATTGCCCTCTGATAGGTCAGGTGGACTGGGGACACATTGCCCTCTGATAGGTCAGGTGGACTGGGGACACATTGCCCTCTGATAGGTCAGGTGGACTGGGGACACATTGCCCTCTGATAGGTCAGGTGGACTGGGGACACATTGCCCTCTGATAGGTCAGGAGGACTGGGGACACATTGCCCTCTGATAGGTCAGGTGGACTGGGGACACATTGCCCTCTGATAGGTCAGGTGGACTGGGGACACATTGCCCTCTGATAGGTCAGGTGGACTGGGGACACATTGCCCTCTGATAGGTCAGGTGGTAGTTTCACTGTGTTGCTTTTAAAGTGTATCTGTCAAATCCCCTGAGTCAGTAGTTCTGACTGGCTGTCAACTGTAACCTCCTGTTGTAGCTTCCAGGCCCGTCTGACTGCCTGCGTGCGTCAGATGGCTGTAGCAGCGTATCTGTAGTAGCGTTGTGGTATTGTAGTTCTGTATCTGACTGAGAGTCCTTCTCTATAGCTTCCAGGCCCGTCTGACTGCCTGCGTGCGTCAGACGGCTGTAGCAGCGTATCTGTAGCAGCGTTGTGGTATTGTAGTTCTGTATCTGACTGAGAGTCCTTCTCTATAGCTTCCAGGCCCGTCTGACTGCCTGCGTGCATCAGATGGCTGAGATCGTGTACCAGATCACGGGTCATCCTAACCGCCAGACGGCCGAGGCCGACGCTGACAACATGCTGAGGCCTCTCATGGACTTCCTGGATGTAAAGTGAGTGAGGCTAACACAAATGGTCGGACGCCGTTCTGGTGCGGAGATGGGCTTGTAGTGTACATTCATACAGATGCCATTTTGGGCAGCAAAAAAAATATGCCGTTTCCTAGGCAATGCTATTTTGGATGGTAGACTTGTGTGTGTGAAAGTTTCACACTGAGACCATGTTGGATCAAGTAGTAGCTTGTGACAGAGCAAGCTTGCACAGAAGGGAGTTGGTTCTGGGCTCTGATATTGTCTGGGGAAAGAGGTTACAGTGGGGCTCAGTGTTTCTGTGTCTCTCTTCTCCCTGTAACCCCAGTCTGAGTCTGTTTGCTGACACCTGTGAGAAGACGGTTCTGAAGAGAATACTGAAGGATCTGTGGAAGATCGTTCTCAGCAGCTTGGAGAAGACCATCATCTTACCTCAGAGCGACAATGGTTTCGTAAGTCTATCTGCCCTCCTCACAAATCTGTATATACCAACATTCTACCAGCACCACCCTCTAGACCCCCTGTCTCCATCAGACAGTCTACCAGCACCACCCTCTAGACCTCCTGTCTCCATCAGACAGTCTACCAGCACCACCCTCTAGACCTCCTGTCTCCATCAGACAGTCTACCAGCACCACCCTCTAGACCTCCATCAGACAGTCTACCACCACCACCCTCTAGACCTCCATCAGACAGTCTACCCGCACCACCCTCTAGACCTCCTGTCTCCACCAGACAGTCTACCAGCACCACCACCCTCTAGACCTCCTGTCTCCATCAGACAGTCTACCAGCACCACCCTCTAGACCTCCTGTCTCCATCAGACAGTCCACCAGCACCACCCTCTAGACCTCCATCAGACAGTCTACCAGCACCACCCTCTAGACCTCCATCAGACAGTCTACCAGCACCACCCTCTAGACCTCCTGTCTCCACCAGACAGTCTACCAGCACCACCACCCTCTAGACCTCCTGTCTCCATCAGACAGTCTACCAGCACCACCACCCTCTAGACCTCCTGTCTCCATCAGACAGTCTACAAGCACCACCCTCTAGACCCCCTGTCTCCATCAGACAGTCTACCAGCACCACCCTCTAGACCTCCTGTCTCCATCAGACAGTCTACCAGCACCACCCTCTACACCCCCTGTCTCCATCAGACAATCTACCAGCACCACCCTCTAGACCTCCTGTCTCCATCAGACAATCTACCAGCACCCTCTAGACCTCCTGTCTCCATCAGACAATCTACCAGCACCACCCTCTAGACCTCCTGTCTCCATCAGACAATCTACCATCACCACCCTCTAGACCTCCTGTCTCCATCAGACAGTCTACCAGCACCACCCTCTAGACCTCCTGTCTCCATCAGACAGTCTACCAGCACCACCACCGTCTAGACCTCCTGTCTCCATCAGACAGTCTACCAGCACCACTACCCTCTAGACCTCCTGTCTCCATCAAACAGTCTACCAGCACCACCACCCTCTAGACCTCCTGTCTCCATCAGACAGTCTACCAGCACCACCACCCCCTAGACCTCCATCAGACAGTCTACTAGCACCACTACCCTCTAGACCTCCATCAGACAGTCTACCAGCACCACCCGCTAGACCTCCTGTCTACATCAGACAGTCTACCAGCACCAGCCTCTAGACCTCCTGTCTCCATCAGACAGTCTACCAGCACCAGCACCCTCTAGACCTCTTGTCTCCATCAGACAGTCTACCAGCACCACAACCCTCTAGACCTCCATCAGACAGTCTACCAGCACCACCCTCTAGACCTCCTGTCTCCATCAGACAGTCTACCAGCACCATCCTCTACACCCCCTGTCTCCATCAGACAGTCTACCAGCACCACCCTCTAGACCTCCTGTCTCCATCAGACAGTCTACCAGCACCAGCACCCTCTAGACCCCTGTCTCCATCAAACAGTCTACCAGCATCACCACCCTCTAGACCTCCTGTCTCCATCAGACAGTCTACCAGCACCACCACCCTCTAGACCTCCTGTCTCCATCAAACAGTCTACCAGCACCACCACTCTCTAGACCTCCTGTCTCCACCAGACAGTCTACCAGCACCACCCTCTAGACCTCCATCAGACAGTCTACTAGCACCACCCTCTAGACCTCCATCAGACAGTCTACCAGCACCACCCTGTAGACCTCCATCAGACAGTCTACCAGCACCACCACCCTCTAGACCTCCTGTCTCCACCAGACAGTCTACCAGCCCCACCCTCTAGACCTCCTGTCTCCATCATCTACCAGCACCACCCTGTAGAACGTCAAGGTGTTTTATTGGACATATTAAAGAAACATATGCCACTAAGTTTCCACTGTTCTCCTTACCCCAGTCCCTCACCCTCCTCTGACCATTGAGGACATGCCTGATGATGTTTCTTATGTCTCCAGGGAGCTCAGATTCTGACCATTGAGGACATGCCTGATGATGTTTCTTGTGTCTCCAGGGAGCTCAGATTCTGACCGTTGCCAAGGGGCTGTCTAACCTGAAGGTACTTTACCACTTTATCTCCTTCCTCTATGTTTATACTGTAGATATACACCTTCTGTTTAGAACCAAGCGATTCGTTTGAATTTCTGTACACGGGACCTTAACACATCGCCAGTGAGTGATGACCACGAAACGTAGCAGACGAGTGGCTGTAGTTATGATCAACAAGGACATTATCCTTCTGACTTAATCCAGATCTATTTTGTTTGATCTTTTGTCTCGTTGCCTTGGTAATCAAACCTCTGATGACATCATCGACGTTGTCGACGATAATCAATCTAAGTGTTTGTTAACTGAAGTTATATTAGGTCACATTCACGTCAACAAGATCCTTTCTGGTGCGAAACGACACACACACATACAACCTTTCATGATGCGGCCGGAAATAGTTCTACGAGTTGAGCTGCTCTCCTGTGCCAGGATATCCTTAGTTGTTTTTTGTATTGTTATTACACAGTGGGCGTGCCAGTTATTATGCCAGTGGGCGTGGCTAATGACTGTCTGTTACTCTGGTTGCCATAGGCAGGGGGCGAGGCCAAAAGCCTTACACCCAAACAGTGTGTCATAATGGAGGCGGCGCTGGAAACTATTAAGGTGAAAACACACACACACACGCACATCACACACACACACGCACATCACACACACACACACACATCACACACACACACATCACACATCACACATACACACACACACATCACACATCACACACATCACACATCACACACATACGCACATCACACACACACATCACACATATCCTCAAACAAGCTTACACAAACATATATTTGTGAACATGCACTAACATGTTCTCTCTCTCTCTCTCTTTCTCTCTCTCTCTTTCTCTCTCTCTTTCTCTCTCTCTGTCTCTCTCTCTCTCTCTCTCTCTCTGCCTCTCTCTCTCTCTGTCTCTCTCTCTCTCTGTCTCTCTCTCTCTCTCGCAGCAATACTTCCATGCGGGGGGTAACGGTCTGAAGAAGACCTATGTGGAGAAGAGTCCTGAGCTGTCTAAGCTGAAATACACTCTGTCCCTCTACTCTCAGAGCACTGATGCACTGATTAAGACCTTCGTCACCACACAGCACACACAGGGTGAGGCACTCTCACTCACACACGAACACACACAGTTTGACTGATGACAACCTTCTGTATTGATGCACTTCCACTAACATGCCAATAGAGGTCAGCAGAGAGTTTTCACTTTTCTTGTCCTGTTTTTCGCTCTCTCCGATTATCTCTCTCTCTCTCTCTTTCTCTCGCCTAATATATTTCACACTCTCTCTCTCTCTCTCTCTCTCTCTTTCTCTCTCTTAATATATGTGTATCTCTCTCTCTCTCTCTCTCTCTCTCTCTCTCTCTCTTTCTCTCTCTTAATATATTTGTATCTCTCTCTCTCTCTCTCTCTCTCTCTCTCTGTTTCTCTGTTTCTCTGTCTCTCTGTCTATCTCTCTCCCAGTTCATAATGAGATTGGCATCAGGATTACTCCAAGTGAGAAGGTTTGGCCTGAAAGAGGTAAGCTACTGTAGTAAAGATTGGTGTCTCTGGTCTTTATGATGTACCACAATATGTTTTGTTCTCAATGGAGACAACAGTTAGTAATAATGTGATGTCCGCCAACCCTCAGGTTCAGGAGCGGAGAAGTCTATTGGTGAGGCCCAGATCCAGATAGACATGGTGCCTCCAGGCAAAGACAAGATCCACAAGGTCAACATCAGAGGTGAGCCAGACATACCACTTCACCTCTCCTATCCTATCCTGTCCAAATCTGTCCGGTCCTGTCCTATCCTATCCTGTCCAAATCTGTCCGGTCCTGTCCTATCCTATCCTGTCCAAACCTGCCCTGTCCTATCCTGTGCAAATCTGTCCTATCCTGTCCTGTCCAAACCTGCCCTGTCCTATCCTGTGCAAATCTGTCCTATCCTGTCCAAACCTGCCCTGTCCTATCCTGTGCAAATCTGTCCTATCCTGTCCAAATCTGTCCTATCCTGTCCTGTCCAAACCTGCCCTGTCCTATCCTGTGCAAATATGTCCTATCCTGTCCAAATCTGTCCTATCCTGTCCTGTCCAAATCTGTCCTATCCTGTCCTGTTCTGTCCTTTTAATCAATCCCTGAACTTTCCCCCCCCACCTTCAGTCTACTGCTCTCTTACACCCAATTCCCTTTGTTTCTCATGTTATTCTCTCTCTCTCTCTCTCTCTCTGTCTCTCTCTGTCTCTCTCTCTCTCTCTCTCTCTCCCTCTCTCTCTCTCTCTCTCTCTCTCTCTCTCTCTCTCTCTCTCTCTCTCAATCTCTCTCTCTCTCTCAATTTAAAGGAGTTATTGGCATGGGAAACATATGTTTACTCTCTGTTTAGGGTCAAATAGCATTCTAGTTTGCCCTGTTTTTAAAAAAATTATTTCCAAGTAATTATCTTTGTCTCATGATTTGGTTGGGTCTAATTGTGCTGCTGTCCTGGGGCTCTGTGGGCTCTGTGGGGCCCCAGGACCAGCTAGCTTAGGGGACTCTTTTCCAGGGTAATTTCTCTCTAGGTGATGACTTTGTAATGGAAGGTTTGGGAATCACTTCCTTTTTCAACGGCTCTTTTCTGGATTTTGATAATTAGCTGGTATCTGGATGTTGATAATTAGCTGGTATCTGGATGTTGATAATTAGCTGGTATCTGGATGTTGATAATTAGCTGGTATCTGGATGTTGATAATTAGCTGGTATCTGGATGTTGATAATTAGCTGGTATCTGGATGTTGATAATTAGCTGGTATCTGGATGTTGATAATTAGCTGGTATCTGGATGTTGATAATTAGCTGGTATCTGGATGTTGATAATTAGCTGGTATCTGGATGTTGATAATTAGCTGGTATCTGGATGTTGATAATTAGCTGGTATCTGGATGTTGATAATTAGCTGGTATCTGGATTTTGATAATTAGCTTGTATCTGGATGTTGATAATTAGCTTGTATCTGGATGTTGATAATTAGCTGGTATCTGGATGTTGATAATTAGCTGGTATCTGGATGTTGATAATTAGCTGGTATCTGGATGTTGATAATTAGCTTGTATCTGGATGTTGATAATTAGCTGGTATCTGGATGTTGATAATTAGCTGGTATCTGGATGTTGATAATTAGCTGGTATCTGGATGTTGATAATTAGCTGGTATCTGGATTTTGATAATTAGCTGGTATCTGGATGTTGATAATTAGCTGGTATCTGGATGTTGATAATTAGCTTGTATCTGGATGTTGATAATTAGCTGGTATCTGGATGTTGATAATTAGCTGGTATCTGGATGTTGATAATTAGCTTGTATCTGGATTTTGATAATTAGCTGGTATCTGGATGTTGATAATTAGCTTGTATCTGGATGTTGATAATTAGCTGGTATCTGGATTTTGATAATTAGCTGGTATCTGGATGTTGATAATTAGCTGGTATCTGGATGTTGATAATTAGCTGGTATCTGGATGTTGATAATTAGCTGGTATCTGGATGTTGATAATTAGCTGGTATCTAGATGTTGATAATTAGCTGGTATCTGGATGTTGATAATTAGCTTGTATCTGGATGTTGATAATTAGCTTGTATCTGGATGCTGATAATTAGCTGGTATCTGGATTTTGATAATTAGCTGGTATCTGGATGTTGATAATTAGCTGGTATCTGGATGTTGATAATTAGCTGGTATCTGGATGTTGATAATTAGCTGGTATCTGGATGTTGATAATTAGCTGGTATCTGGATGTTGATAATTAGCTGGTATCTGGATGTTGATAATTAGCTGGTATCTGGATGTTGATAATTAGCTGGTATCTAGATGTTGATAATTAGCTGGTATCTGGATGTTGATAATTAGCTTGTATCTGGATGTTGATAATTAGCTTGTATCTGGATGTTGATAATTAGCTGGTATCTGGATTTTGATAATTAGCTGGTATCTGGATGTTGATAATTAGCTGGTATCTGGATGTTGATAATTAGCTGGTATCTGGATGTTGATAATTAGCTGGTATCTGGATGTTGATAATTAGCTGGTATCTGGATGTTGATAATTAGCTGGTATCTGGATTTTGATAATTAGCTGGTATCTGGATGTTGATAATTAGCTGGTATCTGGATGTTGATAATTAGCTGGTATCTGGATGTTGATAATTAGCTGGTATCTGGATGTTGATAATTAGCTGGTATCTGGATGTTGATAATTAGCTTGTATCTGGATTTTGATAATTAGCTTGTATCTGGATGTTGATAATTAGCTGGTATCTGGATGTTGATAATTAGCTGGTATCTGGATTTTGATAATTAGCTGGTATCTGGATGTTGATAATTAGCTGGTATCTGGATGTTGATAATTAGCTGGTATCTGGATTTTGATAATTAGCTGGTATCTGGATGTTGATAATTAGCTGGTATCTGGATGTTGATAATTAGCTGGTATCTGGATGTTGATAATTAGCTGGTATCTGGATGTTGATAATTAGCTGGTATCTGGATGTTGATAATTAGCTGGTATCTGGATGTTGATAATTAGCTGGTATCTGGATGTTGATAATTAGCTTGTATCTGGATGTTGATAATTAGCTGGTATCTGGATGTTGATAATTAGCTGGTATCTGGATGTTGATAATTAGCTGGTATCTGGATGTTGATAATTAGCTGGTATCTGGATGTTGATAATTAGCTGGTATCTGGATGTTGATAATTAGCTTGTATCTGGATGTTGATAATTAGCTGGTATCTGGATGTTGATAATTAGCTGGTATCTGGATGTTGATAATTAGCTTGTATCTGGATGTTGATAATTAGCTGGTATCTGGATGTTGATAATTAGCTGGTATCTGGATGTTGATAATTAGCTGGTATCTGGATGTTGATAATTAGCTGGTATCTGGATGTTGATAATTAGCTGGTATCTGGATGTTGATAATTAGCTGGTATCTGGATGTTGATAATTAGCTTGTATCTGGATGTTGATAATTAGCTTGTATCTGGATTTTGATAATTAGCTTGTATCTGGATGTTGATAATTAGCTGGTATCTGGATGTTGATAATTAGCTGGTATCTGGATTTTGATAATTAGCTGGTATCTGGATGTTGATAATTAGCTGGTATCTGGATGTTGATAATTAGCTGGTATCTGGATTTTGATAATTAGCTGGTATCTGGATGTTGATAATTAGCTGGTATCTGGATGTTGATAATTAGCTGGTATCTGGATTTTGATAATTAGCTGGTATCTAGATGTTGATAATTAGCTGGTATCTGGATGTTGATAATTAGCTGGTATCTGGATGTTGATAATTAGCTGGTATCTGGATTTTGATAATTAGCTTGTATCTGGATTTTGATAATTAGCTTGTATCTGGATGTTGATAATTAGCTTGTATCTGGATTTTGATAATTAGCTTGTATCTGGATTTTGATAATTAGCTTGTTGATAATTAGCTTGTATCTGGATGTTGATAATTAGCTGGTATCTGGATTTTGATAATTAGCTTGTATCTGCCTAATTCTGCTCTTCATTCTCTCGCTCTCATTCTATCCCCCCCTTCTCTTCTTCTCTCTCTCTCTGCCCCAGTGATAGCAGTGAATGATATGAAATGGCAGACATCAGGGATGTTCCGTCCCTTTGTGGAGCTCAATATGATTGGTCCACTCCTCACTGCCCAGAAGAGGAAGTTCACCACCAAGTCAAAGAACAACAGCTGGACAGCCAAGTACAATGAGACCTTCCAATTGTGAGTTCCTAACACCACTGAGTTCCCTCTCAAAATCTTTAGGTCACACTTCACATTCATTTCAAAGTTTTGTAGAGCTTCCCTCAGATTTCCTACTATTTCCTACTGAACAGCAAACAATACATTCTCAATTTTTGGATAAACCAATCTACAAAACCCATTCTACCTCTACCATCTCTCCCTCTCCCTCTCTCTCCCACCCTCCTTCTCTCTACTCCCTACCTTTCTCACCCCTCACCCCTCCAACAGTATCCTGGGTAAAGAGTCTCCAGACTGCTATGAGCTGCAGGTGACGGTGAAGGACTACTGTTTTGGCCGGGCCAACCGTGTCGTGGGCGTGGCTGTGGTCCAGCTGAGGGATGTAGCTGACAGGAAGTCATGCGTGTGCTGGTGCCCACTGGGTAGAACCATCCAGAAGGACGAGACGGGCGTGACGGTGATGCGTATCCTGTCTCAGCGGGTGGCCGACGAGGTGGCCAAGGACTTTGTCAAACTGAAGGATGAGACACGCCCTGTAGAGGAGGGGAGATGATGAGGGGATGAGGAAGGAGGAGAGAAGGACAGGGGAGAGAGGATAGGTAGAGGGGAGAAGGAGAGGAGAGGGGGAGAGATGATAGGAAGAGGAGATGGGGAGAGAGGATAGGTATAGGAAAGGAGGAGAGAGGGTGGGTAGAGGAGAGAGGAAAGGTAGAGGAGAGGGGGAGAGAGGATAGGTAGAGGGGAGAAGGAGAGGAGAGGGGGAGAGATGATAGGAAGAGGAGATGGCGAGAGAGGATAGGTAGAGGAGAGAGGATAGGTAGAG
>NC_048570.1:7526022-7548522 GCF_013265735.2 Oncorhynchus mykiss
TCCTATACACCACAGCATCTAGGAGAGTGTTCCTATACACCACAGCATCTAGGAGAGTGTTCCCGTACACCACAGCATCTAGGAGAGTGTTCCTATACACCACAGCATCTAGGAGAGTGTTCCTATACACCACAGCATCTAGGAGAGTGTTCCTGTACACCACAGCATCTAGGAGAGTGTTCCCGTACACCACAGCATCTAGGAGAGTGTTCCTGTACACCACAGCATCTAGGAGAGTGTTCCTATACACCACAGCATCTAGGAGAGTGTTCCCGTACACCACAGCATCTAGGAGAGTGTTCCTGTACACCACAGCATCTAGGAGAGTGTTCCTGTACACCACAGCATCTAGGAGAGTGTTCCTATACACCACAGCATCTAGGAGAGTGTTCCTATACACCACAGCATTTAGGAGAGTGTTCCTATACACCACAGCATTTAGGAGAGTGTTCCCGTACACCACAGCATCTAGGAGAGTGTTCCCGTACACCACAGCATCTAGGAGAGTGTTCCTATACACCACAGCATCTAGGAGAGTGTTCCCATACACCACAGCATCTAGGAGAGTGTTCCTATACACCACAGCATCTAGGAGAGTGTTCCCGTACACCACAGCATCTAGGAGAGTGTTCCCGTACACCACAGCATCTAGGAGAGTGTTCCTATACACCACAGCATCTAGGAGAGTGTTCCTATACACCACAGCATCTAGGAGAGTGTTCCCATACACCACAGCATCTAGGAGAGTGTTCCCGTACACCACAGCATTTAGGAGAGTGTTCCTGTACACCACAGCATCTAGGAGAGTGTTCCTATACACCACAGCATCTAGGAGAGTGTTCCTGTACACCACAGCATTTAGGAGAGTGTTCCTGTACACCACAGCATCTAGGAGAGTGTTCCCGTACACCACAGCATCTAGGAGAGTGTTCCTATACACCACAGCATCTAGGAGAGTGTTCCTATACACCACAGCATCTAGGAGAGTGTTCCTATACACCACAGCATCTAGGAGAGTGTTCCTGTACACCACAGCATCTAGGAGAGTGTTCCCATACACCACAGCATCTAGGAGAGTGTTCCTATACACCACAGCATCTAGGAGAGTGTTCCTATACACCACAGCATCTAGGAGAGTGTTCCTATACACCACAGCATCTAGGAGAGTGTTCCCGTACACCACAGCATCTAGGAGAGTGTTCCCGTACACCACAGCATTTAGGAGAGTGTTCCCATACACCACAGCATCTAGGAGAGTGTTCCTATACACCACAGCATCTAGGAGAGTGTTCCTATACACCACAGCATCTAGGAGAGTGTTCCTATACACCACAGCATCTAGGAGAGTGTTCCCGTACACCACAGCATCTAGGAGAGTGTTCCTATACACCACAGCATCTAGGAGAGTGTTCCTATACACCACAGCATCTAGGAGAGTGTTCCTGTACACCACAGCATCTAGGAGAGTGTTCCCGTACACCACAGCATCTAGGAGAGTGTTCCTGTACACCACAGCATCTAGGAGAGTGTTCCTATACACCACAGCATCTAGGAGAGTGTTCCCGTACACCACAGCATCTAGGAGAGTGTTCCTGTACACCACAGCATCTAGGAGAGTGTTCCTGTACACCACAGCATCTAGGAGAGTGTTCCTATACACCACAGCATCTAGGAGAGTGTTCCTATACACCACAGCATTTAGGAGAGTGTTCCTATACACCACAGCATTTAGGAGAGTGTTCCCGTACACCACAGCATCTAGGAGAGTGTTCCCGTACACCACAGCATCTAGGAGAGTGTTCCTATACACCACAGCATCTAGGAGAGTGTTCCCATACACCACAGCATCTAGGAGAGTGTTCCTATACACCACAGCATCTAGGAGAGTGTTCCCGTACACCACAGCATCTAGGAGAGTGTTCCCGTACACCACAGCATCTAGGAGAGTGTTCCTATACACCACAGCATCTAGGAGAGTGTTCCTATACACCACAGCATCTAGGAGAGTGTTCCCATACACCACAGCATCTAGGAGAGTGTTCCCGTACACCACAGCATTTAGGAGAGTGTTCCTGTACACCACAGCATCTAGGAGAGTGTTCCTATACACCACAGCATCTAGGAGAGTGTTCATGTACACCACAGCATTTAGGAGAGTGTTCCTGTACACCACAGCATCTAGGAGAGTGTTCCCGTACACCACAGCATCTAGGAGAGTGTTCCTATACACCACAGCATCTAGGAGAGTGTTCCCGTACACCAGGCCTGCTTTACACCTGTCTCTGTAGGTAAAAAAACAACTATTTTCTATTACAAGACCTTCATCCCACTAACTTTCTAGATTTTTATTTATTTATTTATTTTGGCAACTTCAGTTTCTCTTTTCAACTGTTACTGCATATACATTCATGTTATAGTGATGATGTCACCCATCAATCATCTACTTACTGAGACAGGGCTGGTCTCTCGTGTGAGCTTCTCCCCAAGGTTCCACCATTGGTCTCAGTCGTTGGGCGTCCTGTAATCGTAACAGACATTATCTGCCTGTCATTGGCCGAAAGAGAAGATGGACAGCTTGGCCATCCAATTATATCATACGGACGTGGAAGGGGATGGATATAGTATGAACTCTGTGTGTTATGCAGAGTTCATAACCAAGTGGGAATTTACCACATACGACAGGGGAAAAATCCACAGTATAGCATCCAGCTCCCACTTCTCCCACATGCTGACCTCTGACATCAAAATACTAAGGAAATGACCTCAGTAACAGTACTTTTCAGCAGTTAAATGCAACAACAAAACATATTATTTATTTGTTTTTGGGATATATAAATAATATATTAATATGTTTTTTTGAAAGCTATAATTTGTTTACAAGCATGATCGCTGTACTTTTAGTTTATGGTTGATGCAGCTTGTTCAACGAGTTCAAAGACACGCGAATGCATCCAACTAGTATTCAACAACTTCACAACTGGTAAATTCCCACCTCCCACTTGGTTACGAACGCAGCATTATTAACAACTGACAGTGTTCACTTTCTAGCTCTGTTGATCTGGTTCTTATCTCTTGCACTCACACTGTTTCAATCTTACTGTAAGTTTGTAAAGAAATGCCTAACACCAGAGCATGTATTTATTGTATAGAATCAAAGTAAACTAGATCTTGAGCTGTGAATTTGTATGTATGTACTGTCAAATATGAAAAGATGGATATATACTGTATGTAAAGTACTTGTAAAATGATATAAAGCTGTGAAATGTTTAATGTACTTGTAGGAATGTTTGACAATGCGGCGTTCTGGTTTGGGGGGTGTGTTGGACTTGGAATGAGATTCGAATGAGTGTTACACGTTTTTGTCAGTTGTATTCTATTGGTGGTGAAGCGCCGCCCAAAACTGTGTTTATTTTACCAGGCGGTGAACCTCTACCTCCCCTCCAACCCCAAATACAGGTAGGCTAGTAGCATCTCTGTACTCTCTCAGGCTGATGTTGACTTTGTCTCTGCGGTGTCCCTCTCTCTCAGGCTAATGTTGACTTTGTCTCTGCGGTGTCCCTCTCTCTCAGGCTACTGTTGACTTTGTCTCTGGGGTGAGTCCCTCTCTCTCTCAGGCTGATGTTGACTTTGTCTCTGGGGTGAGTCTCTCTCTCTCTCTCAGGCTGATGTTGACTTTGTCTCTGCGGTGTCCCTCTCTCTCAGGCTACTGTTGATTTTGTCTCTGGGGTGAGTCCCTCTCTCTCTCAGGCTGATGTTGACTTTGTCTCTGGGGTGAGTCCGTCTCTCTCTCTCTCAGGCTGATGTTGACTTTGTCTCTGGGGTGAGTCCGTCTCTCTCTCTCAGGCTGATGTTGACTTTGTCTCTGGGGTGAGTCCCTCTCTCTCTCAGGCTGATGTTGACTGTCTCTGGGGTGAGTCCCTCTCTCTCTCAGGCTGATGTTGACTTTGTCTCTGGGGTGAGTCCCTCTCTCTCAGGCTGATGTTGACTTTGTCTCTGGGGTGAGTCCCTCTCTCTCTCAGGCTACTGTTGACATTGTCTCTGGGGTGAGTCCCTCTCTCGCTATCTTTTCCCTCTGGCTCTCTCTTAGTCCAGATAGTATATGCACAGTTCTGCCTGATGAACTGCTGAATGTGTTTAATGTTACCCTGTTCTCCATCCTCTCCAAATCTTTGTCTTCTTCTCTTTTCTCCCCCTCTCTTTTCTCACTCTCATTCATTTAATTCTTCCTGTACTTCTTGTATTCACTCGCTAATTTTCTCTCGCTCTCCCGCTCTCTCCTTCTCTCACTCTGTCTCTCTCTCTAAATACTGTACATCGTGATGAACTTATTTCTGTCCAGAAGGCTGATCATTAATAGGCACGACCAGGGTCGTGTTCATTAGGCACCAAAAGGAAGACCAAAAAAAAATCCAATCAAATTGTATTTGTCACATACAGATGTTATTGCGGGTGTAGCGAAATGCTTGTGTTTCTAGCTCCAACAGTGCAGTAATATCTAACAATACACACAATCTAATGTAAAGGAAGGGAATTAAGAACGTAAATCTAAATATTTGGATGAGCGATGTCAGTGGCATTGACTAAAATACAGTAAAATAGGACAGAATGCAGTATATACATACAAGACGGGTAATGTAAAATATGTCAACATTATTATTAAAGTGACTAGTGTTCCATTATTAAAGTGGCCAGTGATTTCAAGTCTATATATGCAGATTTCAAGTCTGTATATGGGGCAGCAGCCTCTAATGTGCTAGTGATGGCTATTTAACAGTCTGATGGCCTTGAGATAGAAGCTGTTTTTCAGTCCCTCGGTCTCAGCTTAGTATTTAGCACTTTCTGTACTGACCTCGCCTTCTGAATGATATCGGGGTGAACAGGCCGTGGCTCGGGTGGTTGTTGTCCTTGATGATCTTATGGCCTTCCTGTGACATCGGGTGCTGTAGGTGTCCTGGAGGGCGGATAGTTTGCCCCCGATGATGCGTTGGGCAGACCTCACTACCCTCTGGAGAGCCCCGCGGTTGCGTGTGGTGCAGTTGCCGTACCAGGCAGGGAAACAGCCTGACAGGACGCACTCACAGAGTGGGCAGATCTTAACATATAGTCTCACAGATAGAGAAGCTAGCGGGCAGATCTTAACATACAGTACAACAGGACCCAATGGATCTACTGTACTTTGACCTGGGATCTAGTGGATCTACTATACTTTGAACTGGGATCTAGTGGATCTACTGTACTTTGACCTGGGATCTAGTGGATCTACTGTACTTTGAACTGGGATCTAGTGGATCTACTGTACTTTGAACTGGGATCTAGTGGATCTACTGTACTTCGAACTGGGATCTAATGGACCTCTACTGGATCAGATATTCTAAATGGTTTGATGGAGGTTTGACTAAGTTTAGACACTACACACAGACTTAGTTAAGACACCAGACCCAGACTTAGTTAAGACACTACACACAGACTTAGTTAAGACACCAGACCCAGACTTAGTTAAGACACCACACACAGACTTAGTTAAGACCCTACACACAGACTTAGTTAAGACCCTACACACAGACTTCAAATCAAATCAAATCACATTTTATTTGTCACATACACATGGTTAGCAGATGTTAATGCGAGTGTAGCGAAATGCTTGTGCTTCTAGTTCCGACAATGCAGTAATAACCAACAAGTAATCTAACTAACAATTCCAAAACTACTGTCTTATACACAGTGTAAGGGGATAAAGAATATGTACATAAAGATATATGGATGAGTGATGGTACAGAGCAGCATAGGCAAGATACAGTAGATGGTATCGAGTACAGTATATACATATGAGAGAGACTTAGTTAAGACCCTACACACAGACTTAGTTAAGACCCTACACACAGACTTAGTTAAGACACCAGAACCAGACTTCGTTAAAACACTACAGACATACTTAGTTAAGACACTACAAACACATACATATCTAGACATTCACTGTGTGGACAAAACATTAGGAACATCTGTTCTTTCCATGACATAGACTGACCAGGTGAAAGCTATGATCTCTTATTGATGTCACTTGTTAAATCCACTTCAATCAGTGTAGATGAAGGGGAGAAGACAGGGCTATGAAGGATTTTTAAGCCTGGAGACAATTAAGACATGCACTGTGTATGTGTGCCATTCAGAGGGTGAATGTAAGTGCCTATGAATGGGGTATGGTAGTAGGTGCCATGGGTTGTTGAGCGGGTTTTTCCCCGCTCAACAGTTTCCTGTGTGTATCAAGAATGGTCCACCACCCAACAGACATCCAGCCAACTTGACACATCTATAGGAAGCATTGGAGTCAACACGGGCCAGCATCCCTGTGGAACGCCTTCAACACCTTGTAGAGTCCATGCCCTGACAAATTGAGGGCAAAGAGGGTGAAACTCAATATTAGGAAGGTGTTCTTAATGTTTTATCCATGCTGTACACACCTTTTAAACACATACACATGGCTACAAGACGCTTGGCTACAAGACACATTGGCTACGAGACACATTGGCTACAAGACACAAGACACATTGGCTACAAGACACAAGACACATTGGCTACAAGACACATGGCTACAATACATTTTGGCTACAAGACACAAGATGCGTTGGCTACAAGACGCGTTGGCTACAAGACACATTGGCTACAAGACACATTGGCTACAAGACACATGGCTACAAAACATTTTGGCTACAAGCGACAAGACGCGTTGGCTACAAGACACATTGGCTACAAGACACATTGGCTACAAGACACATGGCTACAAGACATTTTGGCTACAAGACACAAGACGCGTTGGCTACAAGACACATTGGCTACAAGACACATTGGCTACAAGACACATTGGCTACAAGACACATGGCTACAAGACATTTTGGCTACAAGACACAAGACACATTGGCTACAAGACACATGGCTACAAGACATTTTGGCTACAAGACACAAGACACGTTGGCTACAAGACACGTGGCTACAAGACGAGTGGCTACAAGACGAGTGGCTACAAGACGCGAGGCTACAAGACGCATTGGCTACAAGACGCGTGGCTAAAAGACGCTAGGCTACAAGACGAGTGGCTACAAGACGCGTGGCTACAAGACGAGTGGCTACAAGACGCGTGGCTAAAAGACTCGTGGCTACAAGACTCGTGGCTACAAGACGAGTGGCTACAAGACGAGTGGCGACAAGACGCGTGGCTAAAAGACGCGTGGCTACAAGACGAGTGGCTACAAGACGCGTGGCTACAAGACGCGTGGCTACAAGACGCGTGGCTAAGCATTTGTTCTTAACTGACTTGCCTAGTTAAATAAAGGTTTTTAAAAAAACTGAAGAGAAAGAGATGTGCGGTCCTTGAACAAACTGAAGGGCAAGAGAGAACAAGACATGCAGTCCTCGAACAAACTGAAGGGCAAGAGAGAAAGTTAAGAGAGAAGAAAATGGCACAGAGGGAAAGACTTAGTGAGGCATGTAATAAGAGGAGAAAGCAGAGGTCAAATAAAGAGGTTAGGGGAGCGGAGAGAGAGTGTCTAGTCCGGCCCCGTGTTCCTGTTTATCTTCTGTGTGTAAGTGTCTGAATCCCCTCTAGATTCCAAGCCCACCTACCTCTCACCAGCCAGACGCGAGAGCAGAAGAGAGAGGGGAAACATGAGACAGAGAGCAGAAGAGAGAGGGGCAACATGAGACAGAGAGCAGAAGAGAGAGGGGCAACATGAGACAGAGAGGAGAAGAGAGAAGGGCAACATGAGACAGAGATCAGAAGATAGAGGGGTAACATGAGACAGAGAGCAGAAGAGAGAGGGGCAACATGAGACAGAGAGGAGAAGAGAGAGGGGCAACATGAGACAGAGAGCAGAAGAGAGAGGGGCAACATGAGACAGAGAGCAGAAGTGAGAGGAGCAACATGAGACAGAGAGGAGAAGTGAGAGGGGCAACGTGAGACAGAGAGCAGAAGTGAGAGGGGCAACATGAGACAGAGAGCAGAAGAGAGGGGCAATGTGAGACAGAGAGCAGAAGTGAGAGGGGCAACGTGAGACAGAGAGCAGAAGTGAGAGGGGCAACATGAGACAGAGAGCAGAAGTGAGAGGGGCAACGTGAGACAGAGAGCAGAAGAGAGAGGGGCAACATGAGACAGAGAGCAGAAGAGAGAGGGGCAACGTGAGACAGAGAGCAGAAGTGGGAGGGGCAACGTGAGACAAAGAGCAGAAGTGGGAGGGGCAACATGAGACAGAGAGCAGAAGTGGGAGGGGCAACATGAGACAGAGAGCAGAAGTGGGAGGGGCAACATGAGACAGAGAGCAGAAGTGGGAGGGGCAACATGAGACAGAGAGCAGAAGTGAGAGGGGCAACATGAGACAGAGAGCAGAAGTGGGAGGGGCAACATGAGACAGAGAGCAGAAGTGAGAGGGGCAACATGAGACAGAGAGCAGAAGTGGGAGGGGCAACATGAGACAGAGAGCAGAAGTGGGAGGGGCAACATGAGACAGAGAGCAGAAGTGGGAGGGGCAACGTGAGACTGAGAGGGACAAGAAAGGAGAAGATAAAACAGAAAGAGGAAGGACTATTTGAGACAGTGAATGACTGGGGGAGGGAATAGTTAGAGAGAGAGACAGAGAGAGAGAGAGACAGAGAGAGAGACAGAGAGAGAGAGAGAGACAGAGACAGAGAGAGAGAGAGAGCGTAAAGAGGAGTGACAGAGAATGAGAGAGGGGTAGAATGACAAAAAGAGGAGAGGGGGGTTAGTGTGTGAAGGACAGATAGTGAAGGAGGAGGGGATAGCTTTGAGGAAATATTAACAGCTTGTTTCCTAGTCTGACTTTCCCAAGACTGCCAGGCCATTTGTCTCACTCCATCGGACAAACATACGGCTGGAGCTGGGACTAACGGTAAGAACAGCGGCTAGCCTCTTGACCTCAGGTTTAGGAGTCAGGGTGGGGGAGAGGGTCAGGCTCACAGGAAGTAGTGGTGAACAAAAGCGAGTGTTCCCTCTCTCCATTTTCATCCCTGGGTACTCCTGAAAGGAAATACTCCAGGAGAGAATGGTTTGAGAGAGAGAGAGAGAGAGAGAGAGAGAGAGAGAGAGAGAGAAAGAGAGAGAGAGAGAGGGGGGGGGGGACAGAAAGAGAGAGAGAGAGAGAGAGAGAGAGAGAGACAGACAGAAAGAGAGAGAGAGACAGAGAGAGAGAGAGAGAGAGAGAGAGAGAGAGAGAGAGAGGGAGAGAGAGGGAGGGAGAGAGGGAGGCAGGGAGGGAACGACTTTCTCCCATATTTAATATATCACTCAAGTGATTTATAAACTTTAAATAACCAGATAAATATTTTCTTTCTCTGAAGAAGGTAGTGTCCTGTGACATTGTAGACATGAATGTTTATTACTACTGGTTTCTGTACTTCAGCTCTGTCTCTATTTGTCTAGTAGGAGGGTTTGGCATGTTTCAATCGAAAAAATATGTCCTTGTTTGCCTGGAAAGGGTGTCAGACAGTGTTGTGGATCGCTCTAGCCAGTGACAGACAGTGTTGTGGCTTGCTCTAGCCAGTGACAGACAGTGTTGTGGATTGCTCTAGCCAGTGACAGACAGTGTTGTGGATTGCTCTAGCCAGTGACAGACAGTGTTGTGGCTTGCTCTAGCCAGTGACAGACAGTGTTGTGGATTGCTCTAGCCAGTGATAGACAGTGTTGTGGCTTGCTCTAGCCAGTGACAGACAGTGTTGTGGATTGCTCTAGCCAGTGACAGACAGTGTTGTGGATTGCTCTAGCCAGTTACAGACAGTGTTGTGGCTTGCTCTAGCCAGTGACAGACAGTGTTGTGGATTGCTCTAGCCAGTGATAGACAGTGTTGTGGCTTGCTCTAGCCAGTGACAGACAGTGTTGTGGATCGCTCTAGCCAGTGACAGACAGTGTTGTGGATTGCTCTAGCCAGTGATAGACAGTGTTGTGGCTCGCTCTAGCCAGTGACAGACAGTGTTGTGGATTGCTCTAGCCAGTGACAGACAGTGTTGTGGATTGCTCTAGCCAGTGATAGACAGTGTTGTGGCTTGCTCTAGCCAGTGACAGACAGTGTTGTGGATCGCTCTAGCCAGTGACAGACAGTGTTGTGGATTGCTCTAGCCAGTGATAGACAGTGTTGTGGCTCGCTCTAGCCAGTGACAGACAGTGTTGTGGATTGCTCTAGCCAGTGACAGACAGTGTTGTGGCTTGCTCTAGCCAGTGACAGACAGTGTTGTGGATCGCTCTAGCCAGTGACAGACAGTGTTGTGGATTGCTCTAGCCAGTGACAGACAGTGTTGTGGATCGCTCTAGCCAGTGACAGACAGTGTTGTGGATCGCTCTAGCCAGTGACAGACAGTGTTGTGGATCGATCTAGCCAGTGACAGACAGTGTTGCGGCTTGCTCTAGCCAGTCACAGACATTGTTGTGGATTGCTCTAGCCAGTGACAGACAGTGTTGAGGATCGCTCTAGCCAGTGAGAGACAGTGTTGCGGCTAGTTCTAGCCAGAGACAGACAGTGTTGTGGCTTGCTCTAGCCAGTCACAGACAGTTCTGTGGATTGCTCTAGCCAGTCACTGTATGGCAGACAGTGTTGTGGATTGCTCTAGCCAGTCACAGACAGTGCTGTGGATTGCTCTAGCCAGTCACTGTATGGCAGACAGTGTTGTGGATTGCTCTAGCTAGTCACTGCATGACAGACAGTGTTGTGGATTGCTCTAGACAGTCACTGCATGACAGACAGTGTTGTGGCTTGCTCTAGCTGGTGACAGACAGTGTTGTGGATTGCTCTAGCCAGTCACTGTATGACAGACAGTGTTGTGGCATGCTCTAGCCAGTGATAGACAGTGTTGTGGCTTGCTCTAGCCAGTCACAGACAGTGTTGTGGATTGCTCTAGCCAGTGACAGACAGTGTTGTGGATCGCTCTAGCCAGTGACAGACAGTGTTGTGGATTGCTCTAGCCAGTGATAGACAGTGTTGTGGCTCGCTCTAGCCAGTGACAGACAGTGTTGTGGATTGCTCTAGCCAGTGACAGACAGTGTTGTGGATTGCTCTAGCCAGTGATAGACAGTGTTGTGGCTTGCTCTAGCCAGTGACAGACAGTGTTGTGGATCGCTCTAGCCAGTGACAGACAGTGTTGTGGATTGCTCTAGCCAGTGATAGACAGTGTTGTGGCTCGCTCTAGCCAGTGACAGACAGTGTTGTGGATTGCTCTAGCCAGTGACAGACAGTGTTGTGGCTTGCTCTAGCCAGTGACAGACAGTGTTGTGGATCGCTCTAGCCAGTGACAGACAGTGTTGTGGATTGCTCTAGCCAGTGACAGACAGTGTTGTGGATCGCTCTAGCCAGTGACAGACAGTGTTGTGGATCGCTCTAGCCAGTGACAGACAGTGTTGTGGATCGATCTAGCCAGTGACAGACAGTGTTGCGGCTTGCTCTAGCCAGTCACAGACATTGTTGTGGATTGCTCTAGCCAGTGACAGACAGTGTTGAGGATCGCTCTAGCCAGTGAGAGACAGTGTTGCGGCTAGTTCTAGCCAGAGACAGACAGTGTTGTGGCTTGCTCTAGCCAGTCACAGACAGTTCTGTGGATTGCTCTAGCCAGTCACTGTATGGCAGACAGTGTTGTGGATTGCTCTAGCCAGTCACAGACAGTGCTGTGGATTGCTCTAGCCAGTCACTGTATGGCAGACAGTGTTGTGGATTGCTCTAGCTAGTCACTGCATGACAGACAGTGTTGTGGATTGCTCTAGACAGTCACTGCATGACAGACAGTGTTGTGGCTTGCTCTAGCTGGTGACAGACAGTGTTGTGGATTGCTCTAGCCAGTCACTGTATGACAGACAGTGTTGTGGCATGCTCTAGCCAGTGATAGACAGTGTTGTGGCTTGCTCTAGCCAGTCACAGACAGTGTTGTGGATTGCTCTAGCCAGTGATAGACAGTGTTGTGGATCGCTCTAGCCAGTGAGAGACAGTGTTGCGGCTAGTTCTAGCCAGAGACAGACAGTGTTGTGGCTTGCTCTAGCCAGTCACAGACAGTGCTGTGGATTGCTCTAGCCAGTCACTGTATGGCAGACAGTGTTGTGGATTGCTCTAGCCAGTCACAGACAGTGCTGTGGATTGCTCTAGCCAGTCACTGTATGGCAGACAGTGTTGTGGATTGCTCTAGCTAGTCACTGCATGACAGACAGTGTTGTGGATTGCTCTAGACAGTCACTGCATGACAGACAGTGTTGTGGCATGCTCTAGCCAGTGATAGACAGTGTTGTGGCTTGCTCTAGCCAGTCACAGACAGTGTTGTGGATTGCTCTAGCCAGTGATAGACAGTGTGGTGGATCGCTCTAGCCAGTGATAGACAGTGTTGTGGCTTGCTCTAGCCAGTGATATACAGTGTTGTGGCTTGCTCTAGCCAGTCACTGTGTGACAGACAGTGTTGTGGCATGCTCTAGCCAGTGATAGACAGTGTTGTGGATTGCTCTAGCCAGTCACAGACAGTGTTGTGGCTTGCTCTAGACAGTCACTGCATGACATACAGTGTTGTGGCTTGCTCTAGCTGGTGACAGACAGTGTTGTGGATTGCTCTAGCCAGTCACTGTATGACAGACAGTGTTGTGGCATGCTCTAGCCAGTGATAGACAGTGTTGTGGCTTGCTCTAGCCAGGCACAGACAGTGTTGTGGATTGCTCTAGCCAGTGATAGACAGTGTTGTGGATCGCTCCAGCCAGTGATAGACAGTGTTGTGGCTTGCTCTAGCCAGTGATAGACAGTGTTGTGGCTTGCTCTAGCCAGTCACTGTGTGACATACAGTGTTGTGGCATGCTCTAGCCAGTGATAGACAGTGTTGTGGATTGCTCTAGCCAGTCACAGACAGTGTTGTGGCTTGCTCTAGCCAGTGATAGACAGTGTTGTGGCATGCTCTAGCCAGTCACAGACAGTGTTGTGGCTTGCTCTAGCCAGTGATAGACAGTGTATGACAGACAGTGTTTTGGTGTGTTGTGTGAGTGACAATACCCAAACACACACACACTATTGTTCAGTGTTTGTGCTGCCCCAGTAGTGTGCTTTGTTGTCAGCCTCAGTATCCTGCTCAGGCCATTGAACCTTTCAGCTGGTGACCTCCAAGTCCCCTGCAGCCAATCTAAAAACATCAATTATGTGTTCAACATAAAAACCAGTTTCGTATTCGTAACATCATATGATGTACTGGAATCAAACCAACATTACAATATTTAAACTCTATTTGCACTCCTTTTGTTTGTGTGTGTGTGTGTTTGTGTGTGTGTGTGTGTGTGTGTTTGTGTGTGTGTGTGTGTGTTTGTGTGTGTGTTTGTGTGTGTGTGTTAGTGTGTGTGTGTGTGTGTGTGTGTGTGTGTGTGTGTGTGTGTGTCTGTGTGTGTTTGTGTGTGTGTGTGTGTGTGTGTGTGTGTGTGTGTGTGTGTGTGTGTGTGCGTGTGTGTGTGTGTGCGTGATCAGTAATACGATTGTGTTGCTGTCAAAGGAACGAGACTGTTTTATAATGGAGGATAAACAGTATAATTAGTCTATAAAGGTCAGCCTAAGTGTTGTGTTGTTATCAGGTAAACCGAGAGGGGCCACTCACATTCGGCTTTGTGGCCTGAGAGGTCAGGTGAATAATTCAGCAGCTGATTGTTCGGGGCTTTTGTGTTTTCTGTGCTCCGGTCAAAAGGAGTTATGTTGTCCAGCTCTTCTCCTTTCCCTCCCCACCTCCTCCTCTCCTCCCCGTCTCTCCTCTCCTTCTCCTCTCCTCTCCTCTCCTCTCCTCTCCTTTCCTCTCTTCTCCTTTTCTCCTCTCCTCCACTACTCCTCTCCTCTCCTCTCCTCCCCTGCTATCCTCTCCCTCTCCTCTCTTCTCCTTTTCTCGTCTCCTCCCCTACTCCTCTCCTCTCCTCCTCTGCTCCCCTACTCCTCTCCTCTCCTCCCCTCCCCTGCTATCCTCTCTCTTTCCTCTCTTCTCCTTTTCTCATCTCCTCCCCTGCTCTCCTCTTCCTCTCCTCTCCTCTCCTCCCCTGCTATCCTCTCTCTTTCCTCTCTTCTCCTTTTCTCCTCTCCTCCCCTGCTCTCCTCTTCCTCTCCTCTCCTCTCCTCCCCTGCTATCCTCTCTCTTTCCTCTCTTCTCCTTTTCTCCTCTCCTCCCCTACTCCTCTCTTCTCCGCCCCTCTCCTCCCCTATTTCAGATTCACAGCCCCACAACTGCCACCGCTCTCTCCCCTCCAACACCCCAACTTTATATTGAAGTCAGACAGTAGATGACGTAGTCAGGTGAGTTCCACTGCTTAACAGGTGTTACTCATTAATCTTCACACAGTATCAAATCAAATCAAACTTTATTTGCCACATGCGCTGAACACAACAAGTGTAGACTTTACCGTGAAATGCTGACTTTTACAAGCCCTTAACCAACATTATCCTGCTGACACTATCCTGATGACATTATCCTGGTGAAATTATCATGCTGACATTATCGTGTTGACATTATCCTGTTGACATTATCCTGCTAACACTATCCTAATGACATAATCAAGCTGCCATTATCATGCTGCCATTCTCCTGATGACATAATCATGCTGACATTATCCTGATGACATTATCCTGATGACATAATCATGCTGACATTATCCTGGTGACATTATCCTGATGCCATTATCATGCTGACATTATCCTGCTGACACTGTCCTAATGACATAATCATGCTGACATTATCATGCTGACATTATCCTGATGACATAATCATGCTGACATTATCCTGATGACATAATCATGCTGACATTATCCTGATGACATTATCCGGATGACATTATCATGCGGACATTATCCTGCTGACACTATCCTAATGACATAATCATGCTGACATTATCATGCTGACATTATCCTGATGTCATAATCATGCTGACATTATCCTGATGACATAATCATGCTGACATTATCCTGATTACATTATCATGCTGACACTATCCTGATGACATAATCATGATGTCATAATCATGCTGACATTATCCTGATGTCATAATCATGCTGACATTATCCTGATGACATAATCATGCTGACATTATCCTGATTACATTATCATGCTGACACTATCCTGATGACATAATCATGATGTCATAATCATGCTGACATTATCCTGATGACATAATCATGCTGACATTATCCTGATGACATAATCATGCTGACATTATCCTGATGATATTTAAAGCACTAGAGTGGGTGTGGTTGGATATAATCAGCTCCTCCTCTTTAACAATGTGCCCTGTTTGGCAACGGACCACAGACTGGGATGGAAAATGTACTGTGTAGTGGTTTTAGGGGCCTGTATAGTTGTCTTCAGGAGGCTGTTTAAATAAGGGGACGATTTGACTTTGGTGTATTTGGGGGGCTTTACACAATGAATAGATGATAGAGGGAAGGTAGGCATGAAGTTGACACTGAAAGGAGTTTGTGTTTGTGTGTTTGTGTGTGTGTGTGTGTGTGTGTGTGTGTGTGTGTGTGTGTGTGTGTGTGTGTGTGTGTGTGTGTGTGTGTGTGTGTGTGTGTGTGTGTGTGTGTGTGTGTGTGTGTGCGCGCGTGCCTGTGTGTGCGTGAATGTGTATTTTAGCAGACTTGGGCCTCTGTGTGTCTCTGATTTAAAACACACATTCTTAAATACACACGCGTGTGCTATAAATATGTCCAGAACTGAGTTCACCATGACAGCCGATCCTGAGAGGCGGTTCCCACGGGGGACCAGTATGAAAAAAGTGTCAAATTAAATTAAATGAAAATGTATGCACTCACTAATCTAAGTTGCTCTGGATAAGAGAGTCTACTAAATGACTAAAATGTCAATGTTAACTGACTACACACACTGGCTGGCTGAGTGTTGTCATCCCTGGTACTGGCTGGCTGAGTGTTGTCATCCCTGATACTGGCTGGCTGAGTGTTGTGTCATCCCTGATACTGGCTGGCTGAGTGTTGTCATCCCTGATACTGGCTGGCTGAATGTTGTCATCCCTGATACTGGCTGGCTGAGTGTTGTCATCCCTGATGCTGGCTGGCTGAGTGTTGTCATCCCTGATACTGGCTGGCTGAGTGTTGTCATCCCTGATACTGGCTGGCTGAGTGTTGTCATCCCTGATACTGGCTGGCTGAGTGTTGTCATCCCTGATGCTGGCTGGCTGAGTGTTGTGTCATCCCTGATACTGGCTGGCTGAGTGTTGTCATCCCTGATGCTGGCTGGCTGAGTGTTGTCATCCCTGATACTGGCTGGCTGAGTGTTGTCATCCCTGATGCTGGCTGGCTGAGTGTTGTGTCATCCCTGATACTGGCTGGCTGAGTGTTGTCATCCCTGATGCTGGCTGGCTGAGTGTTGTCATCCCTGATACTAGCTGGCTGAGTGTTGTCATCCCTGATGCTGGCTGGCTGAGTGTTGTCATCCCTGATACTGGCTGGCTGAGTGTTGTCATCCCTGATGCTGGCTGGCTGAGTGTTGTGTCATCCCTGATACTGGCTGGCTGAGTGTTGTCATCCCTGATGCTGGCTGGCTGAGTGTTGTCATCCCTGATACTGGCTGGCTGAGTGTTGTCATCCCTGATACTGGCTGGCTGAGTGTTGTCATCCCTGATACTGGCTGGCTGAGTGTTGTCATCCCTGATACTGGCTGGCTGAGTGTTGTCATCCCTGATGCTGGCTGGCTGAGTGTTGTCATCCCTGATACTGGCTGGCTGAGTGTTGTCATCCCTGATACTGGCTGGCTGAGTGTTGTCATCCCTGATGCTGTCTGGCTGAGTGTTGTGTCATCCCTGATACTGGCTGACTAAGTGTTGTCATCCCTGATACTGGCTGGCTGAGTGTTGTCATCCCTGATACTGTCTGGCTGAGTGTTGTCATCCCTGATACTGGCTGGCTGAGTGTTGTCATCCCTGATACTGTCTGGCTGAGTGTTGTCATCCCTGATACTGGCTGGCTGAGTGTTGTCATCCCTGATACTGGCTGGCTGAGTGTTGTCATCCCTGATACTGTCTGGCTGAGTGTTGTCATCCCTGATACTGTCTGGCTGAGTGTTGTCATCCCTGATACTGGCTGGCTGAGTGTTGTCATCCCTGATGCTGTCTGGCTGAGTGTTGTGTCATCCCTGATACTGGCTGGCTAAGTGTTGTCATCCCTGATACTGGCTGGCTGAGTGTTGTCATCCCTGATACTGTCTGGCTGAGTGTTGTCATCCCTGGTACTGGCTGGCTGAGTGTTGTGTCATCCCTGATACTGGGTGGCTGAGTGTTGTCATCCCTGATACTGTCTGGCTGAGTGTTGTCATCCCTGATACTGGCTGGCTGAGTGTTGTCATCCCTGATACTGGCTGGCTGAGTGTTGTCATCCCTGATACTGTCTGGCTGAGTGTTGTCATCCCTGATACTGGCTGGCTGAGTGTTGTCATCCCTGATACTGGCTGGCAGATTTTTCGGAAGAATGTTTGTTTGAAGTCTGTAAGGCACAACTGCCCAAATCATCCCGAAAATATTCTCAAAAAATGTGACCTTTCCTATAAAAATCCTTGAACAAAAAAGTGAGGCAGCATGCAGTGTTTGGTAGTAGCTGATGTGATTTGACACACACATACACATTATTTTGATGGATATTTTGAAGGGGCACCTCCCATTGTCACAGGTGTCGTTGGAAGTGGACCAAAGTGCAGCGTGGTGAGCGTACATTTCATTTGTATTTAAAATGTAGTCAACAAAAAAACAAACGAAAGCAACAACCGTGACGCTTACAGGGCTACGTGCCACAAACAAAGTCAACTACCCACACTGAAGGAGGGAAAAAGGGCTACCTAAGTATGATTCCCAATCAGAGACAACAATAGACAGCTGTCCCTGATTGAGAACCATACCCGGCCAAAACATAGAAATAAAGAAAACTAGAAAACAAAAACTAGAACATCACACCCTGACCTAACCAAATAGAGAAATAAAACAGCTCTCTAAGGTCAGGGCTCGACACCCATTGACTCACCACCACCTCTCCCTCCCTGCACGAAGGGAAGAGGTCAAAGGTTGAGGAGGTTGATGAAACTGCCAGGCCATACACAGACAGATGGAAAGGATATGTTGATTATATTGAGAGAGAAGGATATATAATGAGAGAGAGAGAATGCAGAGTAGAATTAGGCAGATACAAACTAATTATCAACATCCAGAAAAGAGACGTTAAATTCTACAACCACCTAAGAGGAAGCGATTTCCAAACCTTCCATTACAAAGCCATCAACTACAAGTAAAATCTCTCCCAAATGTTCTCAAGCTGGGCTTGTAATTGGCACTGGACACCTCATTGGGTACTTTAACTCCAAAACACTCCCCCATGAGAAGCAGAAGTATCTCATTTAGGATGTTTCGCCCTGAGATGATACTGTCTGTCTGTTACTTGTATTCAGGGGTTGTTAAATGAAGTGAATGGGTATTTTAGTCCACAACTAACCCTGTTCTCTCCCATCCCCAGATAAATACCATGCGTCGATGAAGAGCGTGAAGAAGAGGCAGACAATATGTCGTTCTTTGGTCTAAACTATGCCAAGAAGAAAGAGAGTGGTGAGGAGCTGCTGGGAGTCTCCGGACTTGACTGCGCTCATGACATTTCATATTTAGAAATGTGCCGTTGGTTTAGAGATACTTTTGTATATACAGTGTATGTGAACACCCATTCAAATGACTGGATTTGGCTATTTCAGCCACACCCGTTGCTGTCCTGTTCTCACTCTCAATTCAATTCAAGGGGCTTTATTGGCATGGGAAACACATGTTTACATTGCCAAAGTAGGTGAAATGGATAAACAAAAGTGAAATAAACAATAAAAATGAACAGTAAACATTACACATACAGAAATGTCTCTCTCTCTCTCTCAGAGTTGGAGAGGAAACTGAGGGCAAACGACAGAGAGTATAACCTCTCCTTCAAGTATGCGGTGAGTTTAGTTGAATGTGTGTGTAAGTGCAAGCCTAGCATTGTTATCCTCAGAGGTAAATCTTCTGCCGTGTGTGTTTGGTACTTTGTGCATGCATGCTCTTGTGTGTTGAGTTAGTCAACTGTGACCAGACTATGCATGTCAGGGGTCTGAGTCTGGTCTGGTCTGGTCTGCTCTGCTCTGGTCTGGTCTGCTCTGGTCTGGTCTGGTCTGCTCTGATCTGGTCTGGTCTTGTCTACTATGCTCTTGTCTGGTCTGGTCTGCTGTGGTTCGCTCTGGTCTGGTCTGATTTGCACTGGTCTGCTCTGTTCTGGTCTCCTCTGGTAGCTTACCAAACTTGCTAACTGCCTGGAACTCAGCACTCAGCCTGGAACTCCCTCTAAATCACTCTGACATCAATGCAAATCTTCTCAAAAGTCTAATCAAACACTTCATGAGAGCCCATGAGTTCATGTTGCACAACATTTCTAAAGGATATGCAATTGCGTGAGAAAATTAGATTGATGGCCTCTATTAAAAAGAGGAGGATCCCATCAGCTTTCTATAGGCTAGACCTACTATATTTATTTCTCAACTTTCCTAATATTAAGCACATTGCTTTTCTTTACAACAGGAGTATAGCCTACCTGGCTGGCATGAAAATGAACCAGGTGTAAAACGTCCTCCAGTTGCTATTTAAGTGCATAGATGACGTCTTTTTTTCCCACTTGCCCCTGTTTTGAGAAAGGTGCATGATCATTTTTGTGACTTTTTCAAATCATAGTCCCACTCCTCATGCAGCCTAGCCCATAGGCCTATATGTTTTGATAAGGTTGGTATCACAACTAAAGTGGCCAAATAACTTCTTAAAATGAAGCACATGAATCCACTTTACAATGGGTGTAGAGTCTAACTGGCATACATAAGCTTGAGGAAGTTTGAGGATGATCCTTTTTACCTTAAAAAAATGCACCTTTATAATCAAAGCATTACCTGCATAATCACATTTTTGTTCACTTTAGATAATGGTGTTTCCCCGCTAATGTAACATTTGCGCTTATAGCCTACTGCCATGTGCACAAATAGCCTGATAGTTTATCAACATTTTAAGCTAAATGTTCTGATCTGCTTATTTATTTATTTTTATTTGTTTTACATATAAAGTCCTTCTTACATCAGCTGATGTCACAAAGTGCTGTATAGAAACCCAGCCTAAAACCCCAAACAGCAAGCAATGCAGGTGTAGAAGCACGGTGGCCAGGAAAAACTCCCTAGAAAGGCCAGAACATTGCGTAACATTCAGAAAAGTTTTTATGATACTAGTGGCTGTATTCATTTGGGATCTATCGCATTCCACAACTGTCCCAGAATAGAGCTGTGTTCGAATACAGTACTCATACTAACTGTACTTACGTTACACTGGCTGACAATTTGTTAGCTACGCTATCCTTATGAACCGCATAGCATATCATTACAGCACTACGTACCGGTATGTTAGCTAGCTACCTAACGTTAGTTGGCTACTAATACATGAAACTTGCCAGTATATTAACTACATATATGCTATCTAACTAACTATCCAACTGTGTGTTCGTAAATTGCGTTTCACTCTCTGACACTGGACGCTCTGGCCAAGATCCGAGCATTTTGACCTCACAATCGCAGTCAAGCACCTAACTGGCTAACATTGGCTAGCTTGCTATCTACTTCCAGACACTTAATGAGAGAACACCTCACTCTGACCATTTTACTCTCCCTAGCAGAGCTGGTTAGGCTGTTTTCATGTTGTCCAGAGTGTTGGTGACTGTAACTGTCTGCTGGCAACAATTTAATTATGCTTTTAATGTTTACTGACACCGTCCATATTCAGCGGGTGTTCGTAAATTCATCAGTTATTCTGTGCTCTGGCACACTCAGACGAGAGTGCTTTGAAAATCAGAGTAGATAGCCAGAGTGACTTTACAAACGCAACCTATTGACTTGATTATTCTCATCATTCTTAGCTTTAGCTAAGTGGTATAGTTATTGTGTGTTGTCAATGGACATTGTTAATGAAGTCCTAAGATGTCCAGCTAGTCATTTGTTATGCTAACAAGCTAGCAAGAAGTTGCATAGCAACAGCATCAACATCCGGTAAACAGGCGAAGCGCTAGTACGCTCCACTGAAAGAATACCATTCGTTTACATATATTAAAATGAACTAATAGTGCGTAGTGTATACTGATTAAGTATGTAGTATACAGTATGTTAGTATGGGTATTAGAACACACCTTCTGTTTGGAGTATTTCTTTCTCCCACAGACTAGGTCAACTTTTGTACTATTGTGGATATTAGATTGACATAGGCTAATGCTTTTGCATTTTGCATTGTTGGCTGATGAAAAGTAAATGTGGACAGTTCTTTCAATATCTTCAATATGCACCTCGGAATTGGATAAGGACGCATTAGTTGCGTCCCTGATGTGTCGGTCTTCACTTGTAGCCTGTGAGAAAGACCTGATCAGAGGATGGAGAGCCATGTGAGTGAGAGGTGCTTCGGTGCACGTGGCACGCAGGGAGAAGGGAATAAAACATTTTATATTCAGCCCAAGGGCACAATGGGGGGTATTAGGGCCAATGAAAATGAGAAGAGAGCGGGTAGGTAGTAGTATTGAGAGAGGAGGCAAGGGCCTGATCCATAAAGTTCCCTTCGGCATCGGAATCCACTAAAGCTGTAGACACGGAGCGCGAGGGACGCAGGGAGAAGGGAATAAAACAAGGGCACAATGGGGGGTATTAGGGCGTTATGGTATGGTCTTGACCACTAAAGCTGTAGACATGGGGCATGAGGGACGCAGGGAGAAGGGAATAAAACATTTTATATTCAGCCCAAGGGCACAATGGGGGGTATTAGGGCGTTATGGTCTTGACCACTAAAGCTGTAGACACGGGGCATGAAGGACAGTCAGCCAGAGTGATGGGTACTCAAAAGAGTCTGACAGGAAGAGCAGTAGATGGAATACTGACTCCTGGTCCAGGGGATGTAACATCACGTGACCGTCCCCCTGCCCTAGTGGATCCCGGAGTCTAAAGTAACGGACACCGCTGGCGCTTGTGCCTTCCCTGGCCACGGTACAGACAGATCCCCAGCTGTATCCGTCTGTATTGTTCCGCCGCGGGAAGACGTGTGACCTCTACCTCCATGGGATCATGCTCTGATGCCGAACACTCGCCGAAGGAGGGAGAGAAGCGATGGAGATGGTGACGCTCCCGTAGGAGGTTATCCAGACGGGAGGGATTGAGTGGAGGTTATCCAGACGGGAGGGATTGAGTGGAGGTTATCCAGACGGGAGGGATTGAGTGGAGGTTATCCAGACGGGGGGGATTGAGTGGAGGTTATCCAGACGGGGGGGATTGAGTGGAGGTTATCCAGACGGGGGGGATTGAGTGGAGGTTATCCAGACGGGGGGGATTGAGTGGAGGTTATCCAGACGGGGGGGATTGAGTGGAGGTTATCCAGACGGGAGGGATTGAGTGGAGGTTATCCAGACGGGAGGGATTGAGTGGAGGTTATCCAGACGGGGGGGA